>NW_027332533.1:0-140872 GCF_002575655.3 Aegilops tauschii subsp. strangulata
CAACAATTCTTATGGAAATTTTAATAAGTTGTCCTCTTAATTTGAGACTAGTGTTAAGGAGTTTATGAATTTGCAAAAGAATTTCAATGCTTTGCTTGAAGAAAAAATGCTTAAGGTTGATGAATTGGCTAGGAACGTAGATAGAATTTCTCTTGATGTTGATTCTTTGAAACTTAGATCTATTCCACCTAAGCATGATATCAATGAGTCTCTCAAAGCCATGAGAATTTCCATTGATGAGTGCAAAGAAAGAACCGCTAGGATGCGTGCTAAGAAAGATTGCTTTATGAAAGCATGTTCTTCTAATTTCTGTGAGAATAAAGATGAAGATCTAAAAGTTATTGAGGTGTCTCCTATTAAATCTTTGTTTTGAAATATGAATCTTGATAATGATGGGACTGGAGATGAGTTACCTTTACCTAGAAGGCGTCCCAAAAATTCGGAGTTATTAGATCTTGATACGAAATTTGGTAAAAGTGGGATTGAAGAGATCAAAACTTTAGATATTAATGAACCCACTATTTTGGATTTCAAGGAATTTAATTATGATAATTGCTCTTTGGTAGATTGTATTTCCTTGTTGCAATCCGTGCTAAATTCTCCTCATGCTTATAGTCAAAATAAAGCTTTTACTAAACATATCGTTGATGCTTTGATGCAATCTTATGAAGAAAAACTTGAGTTGGAAGTTTATAACCCTAGAAAACTTTATGATGAGTGGGAACCTCCTATTAAAATTAAAATTAAAGATCATGAATGCTATGCTTTGTGTGATTTGGGTGCTAGTGTTTCCATGATTCCAAAAACTTTGTGTGATTTGCTAGGATTCCGTGAATTTGATGATTGCTCTTTAAACTTGCACCTTGCGGATTCCACTATTAAGAAACCTATGGGAAGAATTGATGATGTTCTTATTGTTGCAAATAGGAACTATGTGCCCGTAGATTTTATTTTTCTTGATATAGATTGCAATCCTTCATGTCCTATTATTCTTGGTAGACCTTTCCTTAGAACGATCGGTGCAATCATTGATATGAAGGAAGGGAATATTAGATTCCAATTTCCTTTAAAGAAAGGCATGTAACACTTTCCTAGAAAGAAAATAAAATTATCTTATGAACCTATTATGAGAGCCACTTATGGATTGCCTACCAAAGATGACAATACCTAGATCTATCCTTATTTTTATGCCTAGCTAGGGGCGTTAAACGATAGCGCTTGTTGGGAGGCAGCCCAATTTTATCTAAGTTTTTTGCTTTTTGCTTCTGTTTAGGAATAAATATTTGATCTAGCCTCTGGTTAGATTTTTTTATGTTTTAATTAGTGTTTGTGCCAAGTGAAACCTATAGGATCTTCTTGGATGATAGTTATTTGATCTTGCTGAAAATTCCAGAAACTTTCTGTTCATAAAAACAATTGTTAAAAATCACCAGAACGTGATAAAATACTGATTCCAATTTCAGTAGATCAATAAACAAATTTTCTAGGTCGTCCTATTTTGGTAGTTTTTTCTGAGTTCCAGAAGTTTGCGTTAGTTACAGATTACTACAGACTGTTCTGTTTTTTACAGATTCTGTTTTTCGTGTGTTGTTTGCTTATTTTAATGAATCTATGGCTAGTAAAAGAGTTTATAAACCATTGAAGTGGTGTTTTGTTTTCTTTCGCTAACGGAGCTCACGAGATTCTCTGTTAAGTTTTGTGTTGTGAAGTTTTCAAGTTTTGGGTAAGGATTTGATGGATTATGGAACAAGGAGTGGCAAGAGCCTAAGCTTGGGGATGCCCATGGCACCCCAAGATAATCTAAGGACACCAAAAAGCCAAAGCTTGGGGATGCCCCGGAAGGCATCCCCTCTTTCGTCTTCGTCCATCGGTAACTTTACTTGGAGCTATATTTTTATTCACCACATGATATGGGTTTTGCTTGGAGCGTCTTGTATGATTTGAGTCTTTGATTTTTATTTTACCACAATCATCCTTGCTGGACACACCTTTTGAGAGAGACACACATGCTTCGGAATTTATTAGAATACTCTATGTGCTTCACTTATATCTTTTGAGCTATATAGTTTTTGCTCTAGTGCTTCACTTATACCTTTTAGAGAATGGTGGTGGATTTGTTTTATAGAAACTATTATTCTCTCATGCTTCACTTATATTATTTTGAGAGTCCTACAAAACAGCATGGTAATTTGCTTTAATTGTGAAATTAGTCCTAATATGCTAGGTATTCAAGATTAGTAAAAACTTTCTTATGAGTGTGTTGAATACTATGAGAAGTTTGATGCTTGATAATTTTTTTGAGATATGGAGGTAGTGATATTAAAGTTGTGATAGTTGAGTAGTTGTGAATTTGAGAAATACTTGTGTTGAAGTTTGCAAATCTCGTAGCATGCACGTATGGTAAACCCTATGTAACAAATTTGAAACATGAGGTGTTCTTTGATTGTCCTCCTTATGAGTGGCGGTCGGGGACGAGCGATGGTCTTTTCCTACCAATCTATCCCCCTAGGAGCATGCGCGTAGTGCCTGGTTTTTGATGACTTGTAGATTTTTGCAATAAGTATGTGAGTTCTTTATGACTAATGTTGAGTCCATGGATTATACGCACTCTCAACCTTCCATCATTGCTAGCCTCTTCGGTACCGTGCATTGCCCTTTCTCACCTTGAGAGTTGGTGCAAACTTCGCCGGTGCATCCAAACCCCGTGATACGATACGCTCTATCACACATAAACCTCCTTATATCTTCCTCAAAACAGCCACCATACCTACCTATTATGGCATTTCCATAGCCATTCCGAGATATATTGCCATGCAACTTTCCACCGTTCCGTTTATCATGACACGTTCATTATTGTCATATTGCCTTGCATGATCATGTAGTCGACATCGTATTTGTGGCAAAGCCACCATGCATATTATTTCATACATGTCACTCTTGATTCATTGCTCATCCTGGTACACCGCCGGAGGCATTCATATAGAGTCATACTTTGTTCTAGTTTCGAGTTGTAATCATTGAGTTGTAAATAAATAGAAGTGTGATGATCATCATTAATAGAGCATTGTCCCAAAAAAGAGAAAGGCCAAAAAAAAGGCCCAAAAAAAGGGGCAATGCTACTATCTTTTTCCATACTTGTGCTTCAAAGTAGCACCATGATCTTCATGATAGATAGTCTCTTGTTTTGTCACTTTCATATACTAGTGGGAATATTTCGTTATAGAACTTGGCTTGTATATTCCAACAATGGGCTTCCTCAAATGCCCTAGGTCTTCGTGAGCAAGCAAGTTGGATGCACACCCACTTAGTTTCTTTTGTTGAGCTTTCATACATTTATAGCTCTAGTGCATCTGTCACATGGCAATCCCTACTCCTCACATTAACATCAATTGATGGGCATCTCCATAGCCCGTTGATTAGCCGCGTTGATGTGAGACTTTCTCCTTTTTTTCTTCTTCACATAACCCCCATCATTATATTCTATTCCACCCATAGTGCTATATCCATGGCTCACGCTCATGTATTGCGTGAAAGTTGAAAAAGTTTGAGATTACTAAAGTATGAAACAATTGCTTGGCTTGTCATCGGGGTTGTGCATGATGAGAGCATTCTTGTGTGACGAAAATGGAGCATGACCAAACTATATGATTTTGTAGGGATGAACTCTCTTTGGCCATGTTATTTTGAGAAGACATAATTGCTTAGTTAGTATGCTTGAAGTATTATTACTTTTATGTCAATATTAAACTTTTATCTTGAATCTTCCGGATTTGAATATTCATACCACAATTAAGAGGGTTACATTGAGAATTATGCCAAGTAGCATTCCACATCAAAAATTCTGTTTTTATCATTTACCTACTCGAGGACGAGCAGGAATTAAGCTTGGGGATGCTTGATACGTCTCCAACGTATCTATAATTTTTGATTGTTCAATGCTATATTATATTCTATTTTAGAATTGGGCTTTATTATACACTTTTATATTATTTTTGGGACTAACCTATTAACCGGAGGCCCAGCCCAAATTGCTATTTTTTTGCCTATTTCAGTGTTTCAAAGGAAAAGGATATCAAACGGAGTCCAAACGGAATGAAACCTTCGGGAACATGATTTTCGGAACAAACGTGATCCAGAGGACTTGGAGTCTACGTAAAGTAATCAACGAGGAAGGCACGAGGCAGGGGGGCACGCCTACCCCCCCAGGCGCGCCCTCCACCCTCGTGGGCCCCTCGTTGCTCCACCGACGTACTTCTTCCTCCTATATATACCCATGTACCCTGGAAACATCATATACGGAGCTAAAACCCTATTTCCACCGCCGCAACCTTCTGTACCCGTGAGATCCCATCTTGGGGCCTTTTCCGGCGCTCCGCCGGAGGGGGCATTGATCACGGAGGGCTTCTACATCAACACCATAGCCTCTCCGATGATGTGTGAGTAGTTTACCTCAGATCTTCGAGTCCATAGTTATTAGCTAGATGGCTTCTTCTCTCTCTTTGGATCTCAATACAAAGTTCTCCTCAATCTTCTTGGAGATCTATTCGATGTAATCTTCTTTTGTGGTGTATTTGTCGAGATCCGATGAATTGTGGGTTTATGATCAAGTTTATCTATGAACAATATTTGAATCTCCTCTGAATTCTTTTATGTATGATTGGTTATCTTTGCAAGTCTCTTCGAATTATCAGTTTGGTTTGGCCTACTAGATTGATCATTCTTGCAATGGGAGAAGTGCTTAGCTTTGGGTTCAATCTTGCGGTGCTCGATCCCAGTGACAGAAAGGGAAACGACACGTATTGTATTGTTGCCATCGAGGATAAAAAGATAGGGTTTATATCATATTGCATGAGTTTATCCCTCTACATCATGTCATCTTACTTAAAGCATTACTCTGTTCGTATGAACTTAATACTCTAGATGCATGCTGGATAGCGATCGATGTGTGGAGTAATAGTAGTAGATGCAGAATCGTTTTGGTCTACTTGTCACGGACGTGATGCCTATATACATGATCATACCTAGATATTCTCATAACTATGCTCAATTCTATCAATTGCTCGACAGTAATTCATTTACCCACCGTAATACTTATGCTATTTTGAGAGAAGCCACTAGTGAAACCTATGGCCCCCGGGTCTATTTTCCATCATATTAATCTTCCAACACTTAGTTATTTCTAGCACCGTTTATTTTTGCAATCTTTACTTTCACTCTTTACCATAAAAACACCAAAAATATCTTATCATATCTATCAGATCTCACTCTCGTAAGTGACCGTGAAGGGATTGACAACCCCTTTATCGCATTGGTTGCAAGGTTCTTATTTGTTTGTGTAGGTGCGTGGGACTCACGCGTGGTCTCCTACTGGATTGATACCTTGGTTCTCAAAAAGAGGGAAATACTTACGCTACTTTACTGCATCACCCTTTCCTCTTCAAAGGAAAACCAACACAGTGCTCAAGAGGTAGGAGAGGGATGTCTATCTAAGTGGGAGTTCTTAAGTAATATGATTAATTGAACTTTAATTTATCATGAACTTAGTACCTGATAGTATTTTGCATGTCTATGTTGTTGTAGATCAATGGCCCGTGCTACTGTTCCTTTGAATTTTAATGCGTTCCTTGAGAAAGCTAAGTTGAAAGATGATGGTAGCAATTATACGGACTGGGTCCGTAACTTGAGGATTATCCTCATTGCTGCATAGAAGAATTACGTCCTGGAAGCACCGCTAGGTGCAAGACCCGCTGCAGGAGCAACGCCGGACGTTGTGAACGTCTGGCAGAGCAAAGCTGATGACTACTCGATAGTTCAGTGTGCCATGCTTTACGGCTTAGAACCGGGACTTCAACGATGTTTTGAACATCATGGAGCATATGAGATGTTCCAGGAGTTGAAGTTAATATTTCAAGCAAATGCCCGGATTGAGAGATATGAAGTCTCCAATAAGTTCTATAGCTGCAAGATGGAGGAGAATAGTTCTGTCAGTGAACATATACTCAAAATGTCTGGGGTATAACAACCACTTGATTCAGCTGGGAGTTAATCTTCCTTATGATAGTGTCATTGACAGAATTCTTCAATCACTACCACCAAGCTACAAGAGCTTCGTGATGAACTATAATATGCAAGGGATGAACAAGACAATTCCCGAGCTCTTCGCGATGCTAAAGGCTGCGGAGGTAGAAATCAAGAAGGAGCATCAACTATTGATGGTCAACAAGACCACCAGTTTCAAGAAAAAGGGTAAAGGGAAGAAGGGGAACTTCAAGAAGAATGGTAAGCAAGTTGCTGCTCAAGTGAAGAAGCCCAAGTCTGGACCTAAGCCTGAGACTGAGTGCTTCTACTGCAAAGGGACTGGTCACTGGAAGCGGAACTGCCCCAAGTACTTGGCGGATAAGAAGGATGGCAAGGTGAACAAAGGTATATGTGTACCTTACTAATTCTTGCAGTAGCACCTGGGTATTTGATACTAGTTCTGTTGCTAATATTTGCAACTCGAAACAGGGACTACGGATTAAGCAAAGATTGGCTAAGGACGAGGTGATGATGCGCGTGGGAAATGGTTCCAAAGTCGATGTGATTGCGGTCGACACGCTACCTCTACATTTACCTTCGGGATTAGTTTTAGACCTGAATAATTGTTATTTGGTGCCAGCGTTGAGCATGAACATTATATCTGGATCTTGTTTGATGCGAGACGGTTATTCATTTAAATCAGAGAATAATGGTTGTTCTATTTATATGAGTAATATCTTTTATGGTCATGCACCCTTGAAGAGTGGTCTATTTTTGTTGAATCTCGATAGTACACTACAAGAAATATGTCAACTTATGACCTTCTCTTAGTGACCCCAGCTGAATTGGTCATAAATTCATGGCCATTTCGCTTGGAAGGGCTCAAACCCTAAAATTGCTTACACCAAATGGTCACAAAGCAGACAAGAGGCGCCAATGACCTTATTTCTACCTGATTACGACCAATATAAATGGTCATGAGGTTGTGAACGTGGATGCATTGGTACTTATTGCTATGACAAGGCGCCACCTTATCAGTTTTGCCTATGTGTCATGTCCATGTGTCAATTTTTGCCCTAGGTTGTGAAGCAACCTATATTTCTGTCATTCCCAAAATTCCCAAAACAATTGGGCATTCTTTACTATCCACATCATTGCCTCATGACAATATTCAACTCCATTTGAATGGTAAATCTTCCTTGGCAAATTTCCAAAGTTTTTTTTCAGCTCAAACTGTTGTGAAGGAAGTACTGGCTAGGCATATCCTAATGAGCTGAATTTTTGCCACATCTTCTATATTCCAAAATCATAGCTCTCCACAAAATTTGAGCCCCATCTAACAATACATGTGAGTGTGGCTTCAACATTCATATTTCTGTCCAGTGTGGTACGTTGCAAAGCAAGTGACACCTAGGCTCCTCCATTTGAGCTGCAAATTTTCCAAGATAGTGTCCTTAGTAGATGATCATCCTCGTCCAAAACTCAGGCCCATTGGCCATGTGCATTTCCCGTACCACTAATCAAACACTTGGGTGCTAATTCATGTTTGAGCCCGGTTCAGCCTCCTCGTGAGATTCTTCTATTGCCTTCTTCTTCCTGACACCTATCAGGGGAGTGCCCAACCCACTAGACATGCCTAGGCCACCCGGAACGCGTGGCAACACCACGGTCACGCGGTGACCACGCGGCGGGCATGTGAGTCTACGCGCTTTGGAGTTGGGGCCCTGGGCCACCATCCAAACCTCAACGTATCGCTACCAAACCATGTATTTCTGATTAAATAGATACTTTTCTACCTAGAAATGATTTTTTGAAAAAATAAAGAGCAAATTATGAGGCAGCTGCAGTTCAAATTTGTCCCGCTTCCTAGTGAATCAGCAGAAATTTGTCTTTTTCACCAGAGATGGATAAAAACTTTTGGCACCCAAACATTTTGTCAATTGTGCATTAAACATGGCATAGTATTTTATAAAATTGATTTGATCCAATTTTGCAACAAATATATGGTAGGTTCTTCACAAAAAAACTCATTTTGGGCACTCGAAAAATGGAAAATTGCTTTTTCATCCAAAGAAAATGAAAACTCCCTTAGGCAACATTGTTTGCCATTCCAATATCCACCCTTGTGCACAATATGAGATCATTTGAACAAACTATGCCATGAATGTGGCCATAAGATTGATCATTTGGCTTGAAAGCCATGAATCTTCAGAGATGATAGCTCATTTCTGAGAACACTTTTTTAAAAGAATTGCCGTATTACAAGCTTGTTATTTTTCCTGGTAACTTGGTCACATATAATGACACAATGCGAAGGTTTTCCAATTTTTTGATTTTGTTTGAATTTTGTATGCCCGTTTCAAAATGCGGTCAAAACAGCGGGAATGACCGTTCCTAGCTAGTGGTTGAATCTTGGATTTTTTTTGCTGTTTCTCTGATTAAATAGATACTTATTTACCTAGAAATGATTTTTAGAAAAATAAATAGAAAACTATGAGGCAGCCGTAGTTGAAATTTGACCCGCTTCCAGCTGAAACGGCGGAAATTTATCGTTTTCACTAGAGGTGGATCAAAACTTTTGACACCCAACCATTTGGTCAACTGTGCATTAAATATGGCCTAGTGTTTTGGAAAAATGATTTGGTCCAATTTTGCAACAATTATTTGGTAGGTTCTTCACAAAAAAACTCATTTTGGGCACTCGAAAAATGGAAAATGAAATTTCCGTCCAAAGAAAATGAAAACTTCCTTAGACAACATTGTTTGCCATTTCAAGATGCACCATTGTGCACAATATTGTAGCATTTAAACAAACTATGCATTCGAAAAATGGTAAGTATTTGGTAGGTTCTTCATAAAAAACCTTTTTATGCACTCGAAAAATGGTAAATGAATTTTTTGTGAAAAGAAAATGAAATCTCTATTGGGCAACATTGTTTGTCATTACAAGATGCACACTTATGCAAAATATGAGATCATTTTGACAAACTACGCCCATTGTTATGTTTTAAAAA
The DNA here is from genome assembly GCF_002575655.3 of Aegilops tauschii subsp. strangulata. Taxonomy (NCBI): domain Eukaryota; kingdom Viridiplantae; phylum Streptophyta; class Magnoliopsida; order Poales; family Poaceae; genus Aegilops; species Aegilops tauschii. The sequence goes on from NW_027332533.1 coordinate 9,033, forward strand.
AATTCAGAGTGGTCGGACCAATGAGACGCGAGGAACCGCCTTCACGCGGATCACCAAATTTAACGCAATCTGAGCCATCCATCGCGCACCCATCCAACGGTGGAGCTTCTCCCAAGAACAAAAACCCTAACTCACCCACCCACCCACCCTTCCCTCGACCCCGCCGCCACCCCCACCCACTCTGTCCCCGTCCCCTCTCGATCCCCCAGATCCCATCTCCTCGCCTCCGCCCGACCCTCGCCGTCTCCACCTCCTCACCCCATCTCGCCGTATCCACCTCCTCGTCGTCTCCACCTCCTCGCCCCATCTCCTCGTCCCCATCTCCTCGCCGTCTCCACCTCCTCGCCCCGTCTCCTCGTCCCCATCTCCTCGCCGTCTCCTCGTCCCCATCTTCCTGCAGAGAGACCGTGAGCTCGGTCGGCGGGATCCTCTTCGGTTTCTGGTGAGCTCTCCCCTCCCTCTCTGCTACTTCTCTTCTCATGGACCCGCAACATGCTCTGCTACTTTCCCCACTAGGATTTACCTCCACTTTACGAAATTCCTCTTACGGTTCGGTTAAGCCCTGCGATTTTCTGCAGATCGCGACTATGGGTACCTGCAGAGGCGTCGACCTGGCGCTCCTCGCGGCCATGCTGCTGCAAACCCTCCTCCCAACGTCCGAGGCCGAGGGCCTGGTGCGGAACGCGCTCAAGAAGCGCCCCATCAACCAGTACAGCCATGTCGCCACGCGCCTCTCCGGTGGCGAGGAGGCACAACAGGACCTCCTCCTCGGCGGCGGTGTAGCCGGCACCCTCTGCTCTAAGGAGGAGGGCGACATCGTGTCGCTCAAGAACTACATGAATGGATAGTACTTCAGGGAGATCGGCGTCGGCACGCCGCCCCAGAAGTTCACCTTCATCTCGGTGCGTCCTCCTCCTCGGTGGTGCTGACGTCTTTTTTGTTTTTAGGATTAAGAGGGTTTGGCTGTCCGTGAGACTGTGACGCAGGGGATTGATGTTGTTTTTGGTGCTTTGTTGGTGCAGATTGCGTGCTACCTCCACTCACGCTACAAGGCGGGGGCGTCCAGCACCTGCAAGAAGAATGGTTGGCGTCTGGAAACTTCTCTCACCACCATGCTAGTGATTGTGCTTTACAGTAGTTGACATGCTCTATTCCTGTCTGTTTTGCTTGCTGTCAAAGATGGTGTGTATTGTACACACCCCTCTGTGATTTATGCACTTCACATGCATTTTCCCCATCACCCACAAACCGTAACATGCTAGTTTTATGTGTTGCAGCAATTCTTGCACTTGATTTCAAATCGTTCTCTGCTCTGTGTGTGCACGTGTGTTAATGATCGATTGGCTGGTCAGATGATGCTACAACAACATATTCCTGAGATTCTCTTTGATGAATACAAAATTGAGGTTTTTAAGACTGATGGCCAGCCTGTCCAATGTTTGTTTTCTTCTATACACTTGCTCCTTCCAGTAGGCATTGCAAGTGATGTGTTCAAGTGTAGTCCTCTGGTCACATTTTTTAACCAGTACCATATGATTGTAGCATACTACTAGTTTTAGTCATTTAACATCTTAATTTACCTAGAATGATGAAGTATTGCACTTGGTAGATGGGCTGAGAAAATGATGATTCATATGATTATTCTGATACATTTGATGTTTCAAAATCAAGCTTTTGAACTATGCATAGATTTGAACAGTGAGCATAGGTGGTTATAGGTTGTTGTGATGATGAATATAAATATTAAGAAGTGCTCATGCATGGCAGTATACAAGATACCATTGTTTTCACTGTTTTATCAACATGCCTTTGCTGAATCTTCGGTTTATATGTGTAAACTATACATTGTCAGCTACTGAGTACTTTTTAGTTATTGAACGAACTCATACTGGTTAGTGTTGGCCATATGCAAGTAAACTAGATACCCACAAGACTTAACTATTTCCCAAAGCTATAGTGATACATTCTGTACTACACTGCTAATTCTTATCCGGGTTCGTTGTTTTATGTTCATGGTAACTAAATGTTGACATATTAGCTAATTGTGTACCTAAATATGACCCAGGTACAATGGATACAACAAGCTCATCCTCCTCAATCCCTAGCTACTGCACGATTGCCGAAGTGCAGTTCCTGGAGCATCTGGACCTCTTATTGTAGTAGCTGGTATGCTTGATGCGTGTATGTCCATCTCTTTACTGTTTTTCTAGAACCATAAATCCTGATGCATGATTATCATGGTCTGGTTTGTTAGATCTATTTTGCTGGTGCTTAAAATTTGACATGCCTGGATTCTGAAACTTGTTCTTACACTTTTCATTTCTATGATCAATTTAGAGAGTTGCACATGTCAGTATATTATATACCAAAAAAATCCTAGCTAGTGAGAACATTTTAGTCACTCCATGAACGCATACTGGTTAGTGTTAGTCATACTATTTATGTACATGGCATTTGCTGTCAATTCTTGATTATAAGTTATTGGATCCCTCATTGGCTACTGTTTGATGTTCTGTACCTATTCTTATTCTTATATGTTTATTCTTATTTTTGCATAGGTGAAGTGCGAATCCATGTCCGAAGCTGTGAAGCATATCAGCAAAGGGTAGCATATTATGTGTTGTAATTGTATAGGCAGTAGTAGGCATATCTGGGTTGTAATATACTGTAACGATTGTAATAGATTGATGTAGTATTATTTTGGACCAGTTTCATTTGCTCTCTAGTCTGTTCGAAACAATGATTGTGTATGTGATTTGAATACCCGTGAAATGGAAACCTGACAAGTGGGTCCAAGTTATAATGTGCGGGACCAATTTTGAGCTAAGCATGACAAGTGGGACCCATTGCAAAATAAAATGGCTGAAAATAGAAAAGCAGTAGACTATAAAAGGTTGCATTAGAATATAAAAGGCCATATTGTTGGGCCAGGCCCATGTAGCTAGCGAAAATTAAGAGAAAAAATTTATATTAAAAAGGCCGAATTGTTGGGCTAGGCCCATGTAGAAAACCGAATTGGACCGGGCTGATTCTTGTGCCACATCAGCTTGCCACGTTGGATGCCTACGTGGCCTGAGGAGGTTGCTAGTGACAAAAAATTTGGTCATGGAACCAACGACCTTTTACATATCACAAAGAAGGTCACTAATTTCAGTTTACGACCGCCAGCTTTTGACCTTCTGTTTTTGGTCACAAAAGGTCGCAAATGAAAAACTATGACCTTTCAGCGGCCAATAGTGAGGGTCACAAGTTGACATATTTCCTGTAGTGGTTGTGATACACATATTCATAACATTGAAGCCAAAAGATGCAGAGTTGATAATGATAATGCAACTTATTTGTGGCACTGCCTTTCGGTCATATTGGTGTAAAGCGCATGAAGAAACTCCATTCTGATGGACTTTTGGAATCACTTGATTATAAATCACTTGGTACTTGCGAACCATGCCTCATGGGCAAGATGACTAAAACTCTGTCCTTCGGAACAATGGAGCGAGCAACAGATTTATTAGAAATCATACATACTGATGTATGTGGCTCGATGAATATTGAGGCTCGCAGTGGGTATCGTTATTTTCTCACCTTCACAGATGATTTGAGCAGATATGGGTATATCTACTTGATGAAACATAAGTCTGAAACATTTGAAAAGTTCAAAGAATTTCAGAGTGAAGTGGAAAATCATCGTAACAAGAAAATAAAGTTTCTACGATCTGATCGTGGAGGAGAATATTTGAGTTACGAGTTTGGTCTTCATTTCAAACAATGCGGAATAGTTTCGCAACTCACGCCACCCGGAACACCACAACATAATGGTGTGTCCGAACGTCGTAATCGTACTTTACTAGATATGGTGCGATCTATGATGTCTCTTACTCATTTACCGCTATCGTTTTGGGGTTATGCTTTAGAGACACCTGATGAATTGTGGTTTGAAGAAACCAAAGTTGTCGTTTCTTAAAGTTTGGGGCTGCGATGCTTATGTGAAAAAGCTTCAACCTGATAAGCTCGAACCCAAATCAGAGAAATGTGTCTTCATAGGATACCCAAAGGAGACTGTTGGGTACACCTTCTATCACAGATCCGAAGGCAAGACATTCGTTGCTAAGAATGGATCCTTTCTAGAGAAGGAGTTTCTCTCGAAAGATGTTTAGAAAAATCAGTGCAACAACATCAGCTCCAAGGCGAGAAATATGTCTCTATTTTGACCGGTAAGTCTCAATTTCACCTTAGCTACTCATCGTTGGTAAATTTGCATACATAGATTGTACAACCATAAAAGAGATCATCAAAGTGATCAAATATTTAAATAAAAATTAATGAGTTATTGGCCATATTATATAAATAAATATCCATGAATGAGTTAGTGGTTCAGAACATGAAGACATCCTCCTTCAAGACGATCAAGTAGTCCTGAATTCTAACTCCGAAGTTGACAGCTTGATTGTTCTGAAGAATACAAGAAGTAATTTTAAGGTTAGAAAATTAGAGATCCAATGTGTAATATAAATTATTAAATTGGTCATGAATGAACGTACTAAGTTGAAACTGAATTTATAAACACAAAGTTGAAATATTGCATTACCTATTTGGTCAAGACTTCTGTGTAAACAATATTCTTTGTGTATGTATCGCTTGTACTGATCTTATTCTTCCTTTTCTTCTTCTCCTTTGTGCACGTGTCACCTTTATTTTTTCTATTGTTTGTCTCCTTGTTCACATCGTGTGTACCTGTTAGTACCTTTATGTTAGATGTCGCGGTTGCTCTAGAAAGCGCGACATATAGTTGACCATGTGAGAAAACAGGTTCAGGCAGGTAGACACTGGCCTTGTGATTTGTTTATTGTCATTGCAAAACTAAGTCTGACTGGAAACTGTTTTCTCTTAAAACTGAACGGGAACATGTCGTCGTCAGATGAGCATAATGGTATCCGAGGCAAGAAAACTCGCATTCCAAAGTGCTGCCCTACCACAATCTTTGCATCAATTGCATTTTTCTGAAATCCACGTACGACCAGTCTGGTGCCGTTGCAGAGCCCATTAGCAGGGTCAATGTTCCTGAGTAGTATGATTGGACAATTTTTTTTGAGCTTCAGCATATGTGGAGGCAGTCCATTTGGGGTTAGGGTGTTTAGGAATTCTGGTGGATAGTAGTTATGTGGGTCGTCTTCTACTGAATCGAAGCTGTGGTACACCATCTCCTCCCCTTGGAAGCGATCAATCATTTTTAGGTTGATCTTGTCTACGCAGTCATTCCTTGTGGATAAAATTGCTCTTGAGGTGATGTACTCTGGATCTTTTAGGTAAGCATTCCCCGTTTGGTAGATACTGTCAATAAGTCTATCCAAGGCGGTATCATCCGTCTTATTTGGCACACATATACTTGTAGGTAGAAGTATTTCACCATCATCATTTGTCTCCTCGGTTCCATTTCCAATGCGTAGTAGGTATTCTGCGAACCATGGGTCGTTTTGAGCCCTCATGTTGCGCACAAGCTTCAATTGACGCATGCAATTCCAGAGCTCCGACCCGCGTAGTGATGCATCTACTATCTGGGCTCTTGTTCCCTTTTGGACAACAGGTAGCACTTGTCTAAAATCTCCCCCAAATACGATCGTTTTTCCACCAAATGGAAGATCTGGTCTATCCATTATGTCCCGCATGCTTTTGTCTAGCGCCTCCACCGTTTGTCTCTTTGTCATAGATGCTTCATCCCAGATTATTAGTGATGCTGCTTGGAGTAGCTTTGCTGTCCCACTCTATTTTGTGAAGCTACAAATAGCTCCATCATCTATTTTTAGTGGAATCTTAAACCTCGAGTATGCGGTCCTCCCTCCAGGCATTACGGAAGCAGCAACACCGGAAGTGGCCGTCGCCACGGCAATCTTGCCTTGTCCGCGTATTGTGGCCAAGAGCGCCCTATAAAGAAAAGTTTTTCCTGTGCCTCCTGGCCCATCGACAAAGAATATACCTCCTCTTTGGCGGTCAACCATGGCTAGGATTTCGTCGTAGGCCTTCCTCTGCTCGATGTTTAGGTTTTTATGCAACGATACGTCCTCAGGGTCCACCTCGATGGAGGTCTCCTCAACGATCTCCCTAGGTATGTCGCCAGTTGTCTCATGTCGTTTGTCGATCTCTGGAAGAGGAAACGATTCTATGTCTTTTCCCATTGAGTGCCACATGTCCCTGATATTTCTCAGCACCATCTGTTCGACTGTGTGCTTGCATTTGCAGTTTCTGCTGTAGTCTTCTGACATTGCGTCAAGGTGTTTGTTCCATAGGCCACGTACATCGCTGGGTTCACAGAAAACCAAGATTGCCGCGAATAGCCTTCGTAGTGATGATGGCATTCGAAACAACTCTGCTTCTGTCATGCAGTCATCTAGTGTGTTGTCTGCCTCAATGAGCCCCCGTTTTTCTGCAGCTTCACAGAAGGTTGGCATTACTTGTCCATGGACTGTTCGTAGGTCTTCGTAGCTGGTGGCGCCTGTCACGTGGTTTAGGAGTACTCGAAGATAATATTGTTCTCCTTCAGCCGGGTGTGCCGAGACCATCCTGCCAACCTGGAAGACAGCGGCTCGTTTCCTCTCTTGCCAAAACTTCCCTTGTCTTTGCCAAGTATAATATTCCTGAAAGTCTCTGTATAGTATGCCTCGTGCTTTCTCATGTAAGCTGTTTGCTTCAAAGTACGCGGTCAACATTGATCTTTCTGTGCCATCACGGTCGATAATATTCTTTATTTTTTCCATGCCATGGTATGAAACCATGTGCATATTTGGAAGATGTAGCTGCAGTTGCAAGACTGGTGGGTGTATTTTGCTTAATTCGAAGCCATATATTCTCCAGAGTGCTTCCGGAGGTGTCACCCACCGCGCGTCTCTGTACTGTTTAATCTCGTCAATTTCGACTTCGTCTACTTTGTCAGTTACAGGTACAGATGCTCGGTCATGTCCCTTATAGATGTACTTGAACAAGTACTTAACAACTTTAATGCTCGAGCATATCTCAACATTTATGTGGCAGTTGAACATCCGCAAAAGATATGGGTTGTAAGGAACTACCCACCTATTATCCAGTTGGCATTTTCATACCGTTTCAGTCCGACCATCATTGCGTCTCCTATACAGTGGGTAAGAGTCCTTACCTTGAATTGTAGTTTCATTAAATGGCCTTGGATAATTGTTCTTGCATGACGGACGATTCTTTGTGCATGGACAAAATTTATTCAATGCACCGCAAGGACCATGCATCATATGTTTGATTACCATTTTGTATAACTCTGGGTACTTGTGCTTGTTAGGGAGCTCAGCGGAGATGATTCTGTCATACTGTTCCGGACATGTGTATTTGTATTTTCCAGTCATGATGAGCAAAAAGTGAGCATGTGCTAATCCCCGCTTTTGGAACTCTACGACATATGTATATGCCTTAACCTTTCCAAGAATGGCCTTCTCAAATAGTTGCTTCTTCATTTCTTCTAGCTTCGCCTTGAAAACACGAACGACAATGTCTGGGCGATCTTGTGGTGTTTGTCCAAACTGTAGTTCACGTGTGATCTCTTCCCAGTTGGGGTTGCAGGTCATTGTGAGGAATACATCTGGTTTTCCATATTTTCTAACTAAAGCCATAGCATCTTGATACCGACGAATTTTATCTCATGGCCCTCCAATAAATGATGACGCAAGTACTCTCCGTTTTCCAATTGCATCTCCATTCTGTTCTCCGGCTTGAATGCTGTCTAGAAGGCCTTGGTATAGATCCGCCCTTATTTTGTTTTGATGATGCCACATGTAACCCAGTCTGGAGTTTTCAATCTTTATGTATGTATCTACAGCAAACTGCTGAAAAAGCCGTCCGCCGTGCAATATTGGGTTGAATATGCTTGGTCGTGTATGGAATTTATAGCAGTAGTATTCTTTCATGGTTACCCACAGGCCGTTGGCAGAATCTGTGCAAATATTGTGACATCAAAAGTTAGTTAAATTGAATTTTGAATATAATAGTATATGAAAATTTTACCTGGGTCATCATCATTACTGATATCATCAGCACCAATATCTTCCGCTTCTGTATCCCTCTTTGGGATTTTCCTATGCCAACCCAGTTCAGCTCTTGGAAAGAATAGAGGGTACGACAACGGATCAGAGCACCCGTAATATGATCGAATGTGCTCTTTTTCGTTGTTGTTTCCATGTAGTATTACATTCCTGTCATAAGTGTCTCTTCTTTCATTTCCTTCAATCCACACTGCAGCTACCTCTGAATTTATTGGCGCATTGTATGTTCTCTGGTCCAATCTTTGGTCCAGGTTTAAGACGAGTCTGTAGTCCTCAAGGTTTTGGGCTCGTCCCAAACTCCTAAACTGTTGAGAGTATGGGTTATCCCGTAGGATGTCGGTTATTATCCCGATCACATGCTTGTCTTGCTCGTACATTTCCTCGCGGCAATGGCGGTACCGATGCTCTGAGCTTGGATCATCGTCGTAGAAGTATAGCTCTAGATGCTTTGGATCTGATCTACTATTACCAAATGAGTGTATGTTGTGATAGATCTGACCATGTGCTCGAAAGGTGTAAATACCACCAGTTGTTCGCATGTCAGTTGTGTCTCTGTCAAGATGGCAGTATAGAGTAGTAAACGAGAAGTGGCCATTGAAAAATCTTATATTGTTCCGAAAATGTCTTGCGTCAGAGTCGTTGCTTGTCCAAAGTCTCATGAGTTCAGGTGGTGTATCTGCATTGGCTAGTCTTATCTGTCCTTTTCTGCAGCATAATTTCTTAGTTTCATACTTGAATTTTCTTGCATGGCAGAATCTGCAATTTTCTTCTGTTTTGAGCACGTGTTTTTTTGGGTATGTTGCTATAGACGAAATCATAAGGATCAGGGTTGTGCATTTCCTCGCCTTCTTTGATTTCAATTTCCACTTCTCTGTCCCATTCTAGTTTGGTTTGTAGCATAAAAGTTAGTACAGAAGCTATATAATGATTAAAATATATTTAAATTCTATTGAGCATACCTTGACCAGAGAACATGTATTCGTCCTCGTTTATGTCCTCTTCAAATATGACTTCATTATTACCTGTGTTGCAATTTTTTATTGTATAATATATTTCTTTGGATTTCATAAGAACATATATGGAATTGATGACCTTACCTTGATCGTCATTATTGATTGATTGTGTTGGTGTATCTACTTCTTTCATGGTAGCATCATGCTCACATATAATCTCATCCTTGCCTGTGTAGTAATTATTTATATGTAATTTTTGTATTGCATAAAAATATATAGGAAATTTTATAACCTTACCGTGAACATCATTGTATAATGTTTGTATTTGTGCATCTACTTCCTTGATTGCTGGAAACATTGAAGACGGGATGTCTGGCCACAACGCCACCTTATTGTGATCGTCACTTGGTGTATCTGCTTCTTTGATGCTTGGAAACATTGATGAGGGGATGTCTGTCCATAAAAGATGGTTTGTTGTACAAACATTTGTATATTTATTTTGAACGCGAGTATTGTGTAAAATTTAGTATTACCGTAAATCATTTCTTCTGGTTGCTGTAGAGGTTCTGTGTTGGCATCGCCGGTTTCCGTCATAGATACATCTTGTTTCGATGATACATGCCTCTGTCTTGTCGTGAATTCTTTGTTACGACGGTGTAGCAATGTTTGCCTTTCTCGTGGTGTGACATGCTTTCTGTAATCAGGAAAGGTAGAAGTACCAACTTCTTTTTCAGTTGCGATATATGCAGGGTTCTCCAGTGCAATGGAGTCTTTGCTTGCTGTGTTGCGTTTCAATTCATTGATATGTTCTATTCTAGCTTTCTTTTGTTCCGGCTGCATTTTTGCATATATCTGCCTTTGTTGTGCGCATATTTTTTCTTTCTTTTGTTGATAGCCTTCACGGCGTTTTTTGGGTTTTTCCTCTCTTTTTTCATCGGCCATTTGTGCATAGCGCTCTCTGTCTAGTTTCCTTCTTCTTTCCTTAGCATCCATCTCTGGAGAATGTGATCAAAATGCTTGCCTGCATGAGAGTTTTGGAAGTGTAAGAAATATTAGAAATGGAAAATTGATTAAACTTGTATATGTTAGTTCAGTGTGCAATCTAGTCAAATAATTGCATCTATTTTTTCCTTGTCAACAATGATGTTTAAATATGATTCAGTGTATCATATATAAAATCTTGTAAATTTGTTGCTCAAAGTACGGTTTGGTGTACTATTTGTTCGGAAATTTCAAATTGCTAATGATAAACTTATTCATTTCATGGCAGGTACCGGTGTTCCTAAAGATGTTGAAGAATTCGCAAAAAGAAAGAGATGTTGAAGGATGTCGTATATGAAAATACGCAACGAAAATACCTGATGTTAATCTGACTTGGGAGCTTAGCAGCTTAATTGAACCAAAGGTATCTAGAAGGCGACGTGTGAAACTGATTCTATTTAATTGAATTGAAGACTTGAGATTGTGTAAGAATCACGTGGAGGTACAGGTGTATTTGTAGCACCAGCGATACCTGACTCCAAGTAGGTTTCGGCCTCCTGTATGTATCTAAGTAGGATTCAGACTCTTTCATTGAGTATATTTTTTGGGTGTTATTTTGGTACTGAGTCGGACTGACTATGGCATGTACGTATACACGGCCCGGTATGATGTGGCCCTGGACGTGAACGTGGTGTATGTATCTAAGTAGGATTCAGACTCCTGTATGTATCTAAGTAAGATTCGGACTCTTTCATTGAGTATATTTTTTGGGTGTTATTTTGATACTGAGTCGGACTAACTATGGCATGTACCGAGACACTGCGAGAGGTCATGGGTTCGAGTCCCAGCGTGCACCTCTTTTTATTATTAAAGACCGCACGTTGATTATTTTAAAAGTCAAAGGCGTTATTATAAAATGTAAACGAATCGTTTTTTTAACTTATATCAGTACCACGGTTTCATTACAATAAAAACTCAGGGGGTTTCTGCAAAACGCCATGACGGACCAAGAATACCTATTTCTTTTATTAGTAGGTATAGATATAGATGTCAGTATTAAACTTTTGTCTTGAATCTTTCGGATCTAAACGTTCATGCCACAATAAATAAAATTATAGATGTAATATCACCGAGAGTTATAGAACTTGCGCTCAATGTTCAGTTTGATGCTAAAACTTTGAAAATACGAATTTATGGTTATCCAACTTGCGTTATCGTGCAAATACGGTCACTTCGCTCGTATCTAGCCGTATGGCCTGCCCACATGGCGCGCCAGCTTGACGGAGGCCCACCTGTCAGTGACTAGGAGTGCACAAGGTGCTCGGTGACCCTAGCACGCCGTTTTTCATTTCAGAAAATCCCTATGTAATTTATTTAATGACGACAAAAGACGTCAAATATAATGAAAAAAGGATGGGGTAGATTGGGTTCGAACCAACATCCTGTTAATTAAACAATACATCCATCCCACGAGTGCTGCTTGATGTTGTACATGCACAACTAAAATCTATTTGATTGCACACAAAAGAACGTCAAGTTATTCTCAAAAAGAAAAACATGTCAAGTTTGTCCAGGTTAATCAGATAAATAGACACACATGTCTAACTGGTAATTTAGGGGTGGGGCCACTAATCAGTGTGATACTAACAACAGGTTAGGCTAACCAGGTAACTAGACTAATCTACACAGGGCCCACCCATCAGTGAGTCAACAAAAAATTTGTAACTTGGGCGCATGGATAATTCCGCGGGGAAAAAAGGGGCCCGATGGATTCCATTCGTCGACCTCAAGTGTGAAACCGCAGGAGCTAACCACTACACCAAGTACCTATAATTGTCTAAAAGATAAACAATAAATTTTATATTTGGAAATTAAAACTACTCGTATTCAGGTTTTTTCTCCTGGACCGAATTTCTGATAACAGATCGGTTACCAGAAATTTTTGTGGTCCCCGGAAAAATATGTTATTGCCTGAATTTTTTAATTTAAATGACAGAAACCATGTCAAATATATATCTCTCGTATGCATACAATATCAGAACGACAATGAATTGAACTTGCGATTTTTTAAATTTGAATTTCATTTGAAATTTTTTGGCCAAAAAGGTGAGATTTTTTGGAACCGGTTTCCTGGCTGAACGTGGGGAAAAATGGAATCTAAAAAGAATCTGCGTCTATATTAAAGAAGGCACATCTCTTTATAGTCACGAGTATGTAGCTAGTGCATGTGTGTATACGATGTCTAGAGTTCAAATCCCCTCAAATCCTTTTTATTATTCTCTTTGCGATTAAGTTGTACACACATGTGTTATTGAGGGGCTGCTGCTTAATTAAATATAGAACGGGGGGTGTTTCTATAAAATAAAAACATGCGCGCCTCGTTCAAGCTGTTCCCAATCATTGACAGTGGGCATAACCACGCTGGCATGCCACATCAGCGCAGGATACGTCTGAATACAAGCAAAGTGACCGTATGTGCACAAGGACGCAAGTTAGATGACCACAAATTCGTATTTTTAAAGTTTTAGCACCAAACTGAACATTGAGCGTAAGTTGTATGACTGCAGGTGATATTACCTCAAAATTATATGGATAAATATGTTAGGTAGCATTCTACATCGAAAATTCTGTTTTTATCATTTACCTACTTGAGGACGAGCAGGAATTAAGTTTGGGGATGCTTGATACGTCTCCAACGTATCTATAATTTTTGATTGTTCCATGCTATTATATTATCTGTTTTGGATGTTTAATGAGCATTAATACGCTATTTTATATTATTTTTGGGACTAACCTATTAACCGAGGGTCTAGTGCCAATTTTTGTTTTTTTTGCCTATTTAGAGTTTTGTAGAAAAAGAATACCAAACGAAGTCCAAATGGAATGAAACCTTCGCGATGATCTTTCTTGGACCGAAAGCAAACCAGAAGACTTCGAGATGAAGTCGGAGACGCAACGAGGCAGGAGGGCACGCCCAGGGGGGTAGGCGCCCCCACACTCGTGGGCCCCTCGTAGCTCCCCTGACCTAGTTCCTTCGCATATATATACTCTTATACCCTAAAAACATCAGGGGGAGCCACGGAACCACTTTTCCACCGCCGTAACCTTTTGTACCCGTGAGATCCCATCTTGGGGCCTTTTCCGACGTCCTGCCAGAGGGGGATTCGATCATAGAGGGCTTCTACATCAACACCATTACCTCTCCGACGAAGCGTGAGTAGTTTACCACAGACCTTCGGGTCCATAGTTATTGCATCATCGAACGTTAAGCGTGCGGACCCTACGGGTTCGAGAACTATGTAGACATGACCGAGACATATCTCTGGTCAATAACCAATAGCAGAACCTGGATGCTCATATTGGTTCCTACATATTCTACGAAGATCTTTATCGGTCAAACTGCATAACAACATACGCTATTTCCTTTGTCATCGGTATGTTACTTGCCCGAGATTCGATCGTCGGTATCATCATACCTAGTTCAATCTCGTTTTCGGCAAGTCTCTTTACTCATTTCGTAATGCTTCATCCCGCAACTAACTCATTAGTTACATCGCTTGTAAGGCTTATAGTGATGAGCATTATTGAGAGGGCCCAGAGATACCTCTCCGATACACGGAGTGACAAATCCTAATCTTGATCTATGCCAACTCAACAAACACCTTCGGAGACACCTGTAGAGCATCTTTATAATCACCCAGTTACGTTGTGACGTTTGGTAGCACACAAAGTGTTCCTCCGGTATTCGGGAGTTGCATAATCTCATAGTAAGAGGAACATGTATAAGTCATGAAGAAAGCAGTAGCAATGAAACTGTAACGATCAAAACATCGGTCTATACCTCAAGGGGGCATTGTAAAATGTTTTTTTCCAAATTTTCTTTCATAGCCATGTTTGGCACATGTGGGTCACCATGTAAAAGAAAATTTGGGTGATTTGGAGGTGGTGCAAAAAATCACCTTTTTTCAAAAACTGCCTTAAGTTAGACCAAATGGTCCCTCCGGAAGGCGGTGATTTTTTCGACCACCTCCAAAATTTCCACTTTTTAAAATATATTTGAAATGGAAGATTCAATCTTGCTAACTTATGAACATTGACAAAAAAGATTTTCAAATTTTTCTAATTCTTATAATATATTTAAAATGGAAGTTTCAATCATGCTAACTTATGAACATTGACAAAAAAAGATTTTCAACATTTTATAATTTTAAAAATATATTTGAAATGGAATATTCAATCATGCTAACTTAAGAACATTGACAAAAATGATTTTCAACATTTTCTAATTTTTATAATATATTTGTAATGGAAGATTCAATCATGCTAACTTATGAAAACCTCAAGTCCATGTATTTCACTTTCTATCCTATGTAGATAAGGCTTGTGTACTTCTTTATAAAAAACATTTGTAATGGTAAGACAAATAGATGCGACAGATGAAAACATCGACAAAAAAATTCCATGCTAATTCAAACGTTATATTTTGCAAACACTACTTTTTCTTTCTAACATTTACTCGTTCTTTTTCTTATAAATCAGTTTCAGTTAACAAATTCAAATAAATAGGATAATTTCTTTCTTGGATTTCACGCTTTTATTACAAAAATCCCTTAAATCTTCATTCCATTGTTGTTCTTCACACACTCCATTACCAAGCACATGGCCACTGTATGCAGCATGTCTCGTCAGTCAAGCAACATTGAAGCACCTACTGTGATCATTGCAGCATCAGAATATAAACACTGCAACAAAGCATAGCTGATCTGCATCTAGACAGTTGATATACTTCAGAGACATACTAGATTACTTAAGAGTCTGCCATACTACAACCTTCAAACAGTTCACAACCACTTCCACCTTCCAGATTCATAGTTCACAACCATACTAGTGCAAAAGTAAAACATCATCAACTATACTGATGATTAGTACCACTACCAGCTTCACAGAGGGTGACTAGATGGGACCCATGGCCTTCAGGAGGGCTGCATGCTCTGCCCTGATCTTCACGTCGCTCCCACACTCGTCGCTAAACCGCATGCATCCAACATAAGGTGCTCATACAGCCCATCCTTGGGAATTGGCTTAGTGGTGTAGTATGGGCACCTGAACTTGCCCCACTTGTAGTACGCCGCCTTCCCCTTCTCACTGATCTTCTTGGCTTCATGCTAAATGAAGGACTTTTGGTTCCACTCTTCCACCTCATCTCCAGAGTTGTACTGCACATACAAATGATTTGCATAAATACATACTTCCCATTTAGAGTAATGTAATTAACAAACATCAGATAATTGCCATTTACTGGAATTTAATGAACAAACAAACATAATAGCCCATTTACAACTAATTAATGCACAAACAACATAATAGTTCCATTTAGAAGAATTTAATGGACAAACAACAGAATAGCAAACTTATATGCATTCATATATGGTTTCATGAAAAAACACCACACATAACTCATTTACAGCTAATTAATGCACAAACAACACAACTTTTAGAGGAATTAATTGGAAGTATAACAAAACTTTCCATTTTAGAATAATTTAATGGACAAAAAACACAATATTTCCATTTATATGCATTCAGATATGGTTTCATGAACAAAGACCACAAATATGCCATTTAGAGCTAATTAATGACCAAACAACACAACTTTATGATATCAATGAATAAACTACATAACATTCCAATTTAGAGGCATTCATATAGGGCATCATCAACAAACAACATCTCACACAGATTAATAAACAGACAAAAAACAACTTGGGGTCACCTCCTCGACGTCGTCAGAATCAGATGGGTTGTTGGACCCAGCAATGGCCAGCTTCCTCTTGGTGCCAGCAGCTTCCTCTTTCTGCAATATAAGTAATTCAATTATACTACTAACTACATAACACAGTATGCAAAGGTCAAGCAATCTGCAATGTGCTTCTAATAATCTAAAATGATACTTTGACCTAAAATTAAACTGTACCCAAAGGTCAAGCATTCTACAATGATAGCTTGGTCAAACTAAAATTTTAGGTCATGCTGACTGTGGTCCTTCAAACTATAATGCCAGACTGGGCACCAACACTAATCTTGTGAGTGCTCAGCTCTCTGCCAATGGAGGTAGTACATTCTGCCAATCAGTGAGCCATTGTGGTTGACAACAAGTAATTGCATTTAGTTCATCTGCTCATGCATGTAATGTACATAGTGGTGCATCAGCTGCCCTATTCTCTGAACCTTATATTAGATGGTATATTGTAATGCCATGAGCTTTAGGAAAGGAAATCTTTGTGCAATTTTTGGTGCTAGGTGTGAAACTATTTCATATGGCATTCATGCATGGAGTTATGCAACAAGAATTTAATATGAGTTGGTCATCTGGCATAGTTGCATGTCTAGCAAACCTACTTATGGTTGACTTTATAAGTACAACAATCCTACAGATCAAAAATAAACCTACCTACAATTTTAGTTTATGGATAATGAAGTGAAGCTCCTAACTATTTTGAAATTGCGCACTAGTTAAACGTACCGTGTTCATTTCAACAATTAATTGATAGACTTCAAATGAAGAAAGTAGGATTTTAACCTCATTTGTACAATAACAACTTTAATAGATACACTGGGTGGCTGCTCAGCCCCTGTCGTGGCCCACTGAGGGAATATGCACAACAAATCTAACAACATATACAGGACAGAACAAAATCTGAGCACATGCGGCAATCCAGATTCTAATATAAAAAACCTAACTCTCATTATGATCTCTGTAGCATTCAAGCACGAATCAACTACAAAAAACCCTAACTCTGAAATGGGGTTCCCTATTCAATCAAAAAACCCTAACAAGCAGAACGGGGTGCCGCATTCAATCACAAATCTACTATAAAAACCCTATCTACTAAATCTTCTGCTTATCAACTACAACTATGAAAGGAGGGGAACGAGAAGCATTACCACATCCACCACCTGCTTGTCGCTCGCCTCCGCACCTACATCCAGTGCGCCACCAGACGCCGTCACCACCAGGTCCGGCACGACGGAGTCCGAGCCCACCACCCCCTGCTCCACCAGATCCGCCGCCGCAGCGACCAATCCACCGACTGCGGGTGCAACATCTCCCGCACCGCCGACGGCGACCACTTCTTGGACGGCATCTGCCGCGGTGTTCGCGGCCTCGACCACAACTCCGTGCGCAGTGGCGGCAGCGCCACGACCTTGCTCCATCGAAGCCTAAGAGAACCCGCCGGAGAGAGGGAGGCGGTGGGGTTGAGCGAGTAGGCGCGGTGGCGGGGCGATGGAGACGAGGGGGAGACGATGCGCCAAGGAAGGAGGGAGTGAGCCGATTTGGGGGGAAATGGTGGGGGGATGCGGCCGGTGGTGGTCCCCCCCTCTTATAGGATGGGACTTTTTTGGAAGTTTTCATGCGTGGCGTGGCCCATGGCTAGCCCACGACCGCCGCACGTGACAAGGGGAACGTGACAAGGGAAAACGAAACGCCCACGTACAATACATGTATACCCTCAGCGTACAAAAGTAATTGGGCCGATGAGGGCTCGTACAGGGCTCTACGAGTGAGGGAGTCCTGGATTGGGGGGTCCTCGAGCGTCCGGACTATGTTACGTGGGCCGGACTGATGGGCCGTGAAGATACAAGACAGAAGGTTCTCTCCCGTGTCCGGATGGGACTCTCCTTGGCGTCCCGATATGAAGATTCCTTTCTCAGTAACCGACTTTGTACAACCCTAGTCCCCTCCGGTGTCTATATAAACCAGAGGGTTTAGTCCGAAGAGGCAATCATAATCATACAGGCTAGACTTCTAGGGTTTTAGCCATTACAATCTCGTGGTAAATTAACTCTTGTAATACTCATATTCATCAAGATCAATCAAGCAGGAAGTAGGGTATTACCTCCATAGAGAGGTCCCGAACCTGGGTAAACATCGTGTCCCCCGCCTCCTGTTACCATCAACCTTAGGCACACAGTTCGGGATCCCCTACCCGAGATCCGCCGGTTTTGACACCGACATTGGTGCTTTCATTGGGAGTTCCGCTGCGTCGTCTTCGAGAGGTTCGATGGCTCCGTCAATCATCTACAACGATGTTGCCCTGAGGGAGGTCTTTCTCCCCGGTCGGATCTTCGTATTCGGCGGCTTCGCACTGCGGGCCAACTCGCTTGGCCATCTAGACTAGATCGACAGTTGCATCCCAGGTCACCAGATTAGTTCTAGGAATCTGGACTACGTCGCGGATATCCGAGGAGACTTGATCTCCCAAAGATTCACGACCCCAACCTCCGCTCTGGCCTTAAATCCGGAGCGCATCATCGGGCCCGAAGGCGGGATCCCTGAGCCCGCCGGACTGTCAGCGGCCGTTGAGCCCGGCACGGGAGAGCCGGACTCTTATCCGGACACCGGCTCCGAACCTTCGGAGTCGATATCGTGTGAGCTCAACCCAGGAGTTTTCTTCCCGCCGTGCCCCACAAACTCTCTTTTCCCTGGCCAAACTTTGCCCTTAAGTGAGGCACTGGACCTAATGCGATCCCTCGTTATTACAGAGGAGCAGCGTCCGAACCACGCCCAGCCCGGACTAGGGGCTATGGGCGGGGAATTTTACATCCCACCCTCCACCCACTTCATAGCCACTGTTGAAGGCTTAACTGACATGCACGATTACGGCTTCGATGCCGGAGAAGAGCAGGCCCAAAACCCGCCGCCCGCCGGACGCTGGCCGGCCACTTCTTCGTACGACATATACATGATGGATACACCCAAAGAGGGTGGCGACGATAATGAGAAAAATCCAGTCGAGGATATACCTCCTGAGACACAATCAAAACGTCGACGTCCGCAACACCGCTCTAAATCACGCTGCGGAAAAAACAGCAATACCGGCACAGGAGAAAATAATACTCCAGACGATGCCGAAGACAATGAAGACCCCATTGAGCCAACTTCCGAACAGGGTAAACGGGAAGATGGGCGATTCAGCCCTAATGAACAGGCCGTAAACAAAGACTCGGAGGACAACAATTATCTTCCGCTCTCCGAGGATGAGGTGAGCCTCGGCGACGAGGATTTCATCATGCCTCAGGAACCTCTCAAGCAGGAGCGCTTTAAGCGCCGGCCAATAGCCACTGCAAGGAGCCTGAAGAAGAAACAACAGCAGCTTCAAGATGACCAAGATATGCTCAATGACAGATGGACTAATGTCCTGGAAGCCGAGGAATACGGCCTCGAGCGCCCAACCAAAAGTTACCTGAAGCACAAATTGTTACCCCAATTCGATGACGAGGCTCTGGAGCCCGTACCATCAGCGCGTAATGCGGCTGACCGACCACCACGTGGACGGGACAAAGCGGCAACTCAAGACGAACACCAGCCCGTACCACCTTGCCGTAAGGGCAGAGACACAACAGCCCGGGGTCATACATACGACCTGCAGCAGGACCTGGACAACAGAGCAGGTCAGACCAGATCGATCTACGGATCACGGGGGGGGGGGGGGGGGGCGCCCCGACGCGCGACGACGGCCATCTAGCCGGACTTCACAAACACAACCACCACTGGGCCGAATACCGCAGACGAACTCCATCCGAGCTATGTTACGACTTGGTCCGATACAGAGGTGCCGCACACCCCCTTTGCTTCACTGATGATGTAATGGAACACGAGTTCCCGTAAGGGTTTAAACCCATGAATATCGAATCATACGATGGAACAACATATCCCGCACTATGGATTGAAGATTTCCTTCCCATATCCACATGACCCGCGGTGATGACCTCCACGCCATCAAATACCTCCCACTAAAACTAAAGGGATCAGCACGGCACTGGCTAAACAGCCTCCCAGAGGACTCCATTGGCAGCTGGGAAGACTCGGAAGACGCCTTCCGCAATAACTTCCAAGGTACATATGTCCGGCCTCCGGACGCCGATGACCTAAGTCACATCATCCAGCAGCCCGGGGAGTCGGCCAGGAAACTCTGGACTAGGTTCTTAGTTAAAAAGAACCAAATTGTCGAATGTCCGGACGCCGAAGCCGTCGCGACCTTTAAACATAGCGTCCGGGATGAATGGCTTGCCCGCCACCTCGGTCAAGAAAAACCAAAATCCATGGCTGTCCTCACCGCTCTAATGACCCGCTTTTGCGCGGGAGAAGACAGCTGGCTCGCCCGTAGAAGCAACAACACCATTGATCCGGGCACTTCCGAAGTCCGAGACGGCAACGGTAAGCCATGACGCAATAAACATAAACATTGTAACAATAATGAAGGAACGCAGGACACGGCGGTTAACGCCGGATTCAGTGGTTCCAACCCCGGTCAACGGAAAAGGCCATTCAAGGAAAACAGAGACGGACCATCCAATTTAGACAAGATACTGGATCGGCCCTGCCAGATCCATGGCACCCCCGTTAAACCAGCCAATCACACCAACAGAAGCTGTTGGGTCTTTAAACAAGTCAGCAAGCTTAATGCCAAACAAAAGGCGAAGGGGCCGCCCAGTGACAGTGATGACGAAGAGACTCGCCAACCAAACACCGAGGGTCAGAAGCAATTCCCCCCCGAAGTAAAAACAGTGAACATGGTATACGTGATGAACATCCCTACAGTGGACTGCAAGCGCGTGCTACGGGACGCCTGCGCCATAGAGCCAGTCGCCCCAAAATCAAGCCGATGGGCAGCCCGCCCAATCACTTTTGATCGCAAGGACCACCCAGCCAGTATCCGTCATGAAGGTCCGGCAGCTCTCATCCTCGATCCAATTGTCGATGGGTTCCATCTCACGAAAGTCCTTATGGACAGCGGCAGTAGCCTTAATCTACTCTACCAAGACACTGTCCGCAAAATGGGCATTGATCCTTCAAGAATGAAGTCCACCACAACTACCTTCAAGGGAACAATATCCGGCGTAGAAGCCCACTGCACGGGCTCAATTACATTGGAAGTCGTTTTCGGGTCACCAAACAACTTTCGAAGCGAAGGCTTGACCTTCGATATTGTCCCGCTCCGCAGTAGCTGCCATGCACTACTCGGGCGTACCGCTTTTGCTCGTTTTAATGCAGTCCCACATTACGCCTATCGCCAGCTTAAGATGCCCGGTACACGCCGCATCATCATGATAAACGGGAATACGGAATGCTCCCTCCGTACATAGGAGCATACTACGGCTATTGCGGCCGAAGTACAAAGTGGCCTTATCAAGCCGCGCATTTCGTCGGCCGTCAAGCCGCCGGTCTCCATTAAACAGGACCGATCAACCTCAGAGCTGGATTAGCAGTTCGGCCTCCATCGTCCGCCCCATATAGCCGCGAACTTTGTACCGCGCATACATAATTATGCACTTAAAATACCCTGGTCACCAGCGGAAGCACAATACGGACAAACCTACAATGCGGTCTGCACTCTACTAGTCTCTTTCCTTTTTCTAACTGTTTTTTATCTTTTACCACAGGTGACTATTCTTGCTGAGAAGTCCTTTAACCAAGGCAAGGCAGCGTAGACGTGCGGCAGGAGGACCAAATGCTTTTTGTAGACCGCACTCTTTCTTCCAAACCTGTAGAGTGCCCTTTTTCTCAGCCTTCGATCCCCGGCATGTCAAATAGCCTTGGTGGTAGCGTTATAATCTTTAAGATCGCACTGGACGTATCGTTCAGATGCCAATCAACATAACCCGCATTCAGTATTCACTTTTCTCAAAGAACTGAATTTTGCTTCTGTGGTTATTTCACGCACGCACCTTGGCATATATTGCCAGGGGCTCGATATGGCAATATATGAGTTGCCGTCAAGTCCGAACAGCTTTATATCATACTTCGGCATCACGAGTTTTGGCCTTATATGCATCAGCTCCGAATCATGTCTTTGGTCAATAGTTGGGTTGCCCGGCTCCTGTGCTTACTATCTTACGTTCCGCTCTATCAGCTAGGGTAGTAAAGGGAGAACTACTGCGATTGTGTCCTGGTTTGTCCGGATGAGCACCTCAGTAGAGAAAGCCGAAAACTGACTGTCATGATGAGGCGAGAGCTGGTCAACCACTCGCTGACTCTTCGGAATCTTCGCGATTCCTTCCGTATTACAGGAAGGACCATTCTTCTGGTCACGTATGTAAACGCACATTATTCGGATAACCGCGTACATACCAGGGGCTATATCATAGACCCACCGTCAAACTCCTATGGCTAAGTGAAAGTATTAAAGCCCTATAGTCTGATTGCTTGGTTCGCCGCATTGACACCTCCTTAATGGACCAAGACGTTGGGTCAAGAGTGATCAAGTTCTTTTCCGAACACCCCCGCATTATACGCGAGGGGGCCGAAGCCGACAACTGGTAAACTTTCAGATTATATAAAAAACGGCCGCACATGAGGCACCAAAAACTTTGAGGCAAAAGTATAAAAACATAGCCCTAATATATCATAATATTGTTTTTACAATTTGGTACATTTCACTCAAACATAATATCTTTCGAGCACCGACCCTCTATAAAGCGGGCACCCTCTAGGACATCCTCAAAATAATGCTCTGGCGTGTGATGGTCCTTGCCCTTGGGTGGACTTTTCGTTGCAATATCAGTGGCCTTCATCTTCGCCCAGTACGTCTTGACGCGGGCAAAGGCCATCCGTGCACCTTCTATGCACATTGACTGCTTAACGGCATCGATACGCGGCACCACATCAACAAGTCGCTGCACCAAACCGAAATAATTATTCGGAATTGGCTCAGTCGGCCACAGCCGGACCACGACGTCCTTCATGGTAGATCCGGATATCTTGTGGAGCTCGGCCCACTGGGCCATCTGTTCGTTCAGCAACAGCAGATGCTTTGGCATGCTGAATTGTGACCAGAAAAGCTTTTCTGTCTCATGTCCTTCTTGCGCTTGGAAAAACTGGGTCGCATCGGAGACACTCTTCAGCAAGTCAAAAAATGCGTCTGGAGAAATCCACATTTGATTAAGCGGGGCATACTTCGGATCGCCGAATTTAGTTTGTAATAAAAAAGGCTTACCGGCCGCGATCTCCCCAGCTTGCCGGATCTCCTCCCGAGCCGCTCTGGACTCGGACCGTGCTTCCCTCGCCTCTTGTAAGGCCTTGTCAAGATCGGCCGTTCTGGTTTTGTTATCTTCCTTGAGAAATTCGCATCGGCTGGTGGCATCCTTTAGCTCAAGTGCCATAGTAGATATTCTCACCTCGCACTGGCGCTGAGCAGCCTGTTCGGCTTTTAATTCAGCAGCTGCCCTTTCGGCAGCCGCATTACTCAACCTGGCTTGCTCCTTGGCCCGGGCAAGCTCAGCCCGAAGGGTCTCAACTGCGGCGGCACTATCTGCAGTTATGCATATCTCAGTATACAATTCCCAGCGTCATGCTCATATTATAGTACTTGCATATACTGACTGCCCCAAAGACATACCTTGCGCCTCGTCGAGCCGCCTGTTAATCAACGCGATGTCATCATCCGCCACATCAAGTTTCTGCTTTAGATCTGCAACCTCTGTAGCTTGGGCAGTCGCCAGGGATGTAACAGCCCGTGTTCCAATTAGTCAGATTATTTCCTGGGCATATCTTTCTTGATCCTCTGACCGCCTCCCTTTGGACGCCAACCAGAGTCTCAGGGGCTACTATCTATACACAGGCGCATTTTGCATTTATAACACAATTGAAAATATTACATTGCATACCTCGAGGCCTCTTAGCAGGCCCATGAAGGCTTCATTCAATCCGCTTCTCGCGGACAGAACCCTCTCAACTACCATACCCATTAAGGTACGATGTTCCTCCGAGACAGACGCATGTTGCAACATACCCATCAATGTATCCGGCGCCTCTGAATTCCTGGGAACGGCTGCGGGAGTACGGACACCCTTCGAAGGGATATGCTTATTCACCCCTAGAGTCGTCCCCGGCTGTAAACCGGATAGTCTAGGGCCTTTATTGTTGGTCCCCGTAGGGGCCGCACACCCCGGACCCTGGACGGCCGAAGTATCACCTTCGGGCCTAGTCTTCATTGTCCTTCGCACCACTTGTTGATCGGGAGAGATCCTCCGGGACGACACCTCGGAGTCGTCTGCCTCATTGGACGGGGAGGTCTGCGGAGGCGTCTCGCTTTCCATCATCTCCGGAAGAAGATCCCCCGAGGAGGAGGACTGTGGAGGAAGGCTGCATGCCGGAATGCAAACATATATTTTAAATGTTACCCTTGCAACCAGGAAAGAACGAGATATGTTTAAGACACCCTTGTTCACTTACGATTCGGCTAAGGGCTTATCCTTACGGAGGAACCGCGTGACAACGTCGTCTCCCGAATCGGAACCGCCTGACAGGGATATCTTCCCTCGCTTAGAAGCCTTTATCTTCAATTATTCGGAGGCGGTCCTCTTCTTCCCACGGGGAGAAGGGATGCCAGTTTCTCCTTCCCTTTTGTCTTCAGAAGGGGGAGTTCTAATCTCCCCGGACATGGTGTCTGGCGTGCCTCCAGAATGAGGGCCACCTTGGGCCTTCTTGCTCTCCTCGTTGTCTTCCTTCGCCGACACTTGATATGGTGCCGGAACCAGCATCCTTGTTAACACCGGATCAGCTGAGTCTTCGGGAAGAGGGGCCGAACACCTAATTCTCTCCGCCTTCTTTATCCAGCCCTGGCCGAATATGGTTTTCTCAGTATATTGTTATGAGATATTTAACTAAGCTGTGTTCAGGAGTTGAGTGCTTATTAAGGTATCCGGATGGTTGCAGTCAAGGCCAAGGTCTTCTGTAGTATCCGGCCACTGTTTTCGTGTCCCGAAGAATAATTTCCACATTCCTCTGAGCATCGTGCCAAAGAAGTGCTGAAGGGTTCGTGGTCCTTCCGGATTGAGCTCCCACATGCGGAGAGGCCGTCGCTGGCACGATAGGACCCGGCGGACTAGCATTACTTGGATTACGTTGATAAGGCCGGTGTCCTTTTCAATGAGGCTCCGGATGCGGCTTTGCAGCGTCCGCACTTCATCAATTGATCCCCAGTCCAGCCCCTTATTAATCCATGATGCAAGCCATAACGGAGGGCCGGATCGGAACGCAGGTGTAGCTGCACACTTGGTACCACGGGGTTCAGTGATATAAAACCACTCCCGCTGTCATAGGTTGGAAGTTTCTGTGAAGGAGCCTTTTGGCCAAGGAGTATTGGTGAGTTTGCTCACTGTAGCGCCACCGCACTCCGCTTTTTTCCTGTCGACTACCTTCGGCGTCACATTAAAGGTCTTGAGCCACAAGCCGAAGTGTGGGGGAATACGGAGGAAGGCCTCACACATAATGATGAACGCCGAGACATGAAGAAAGGAGTCCGGAGATAGATCGTGAAAATCTAGCCCGTAATAGACATGAGCCCTCGAACGAAGGGATGAAGAGCGAACCCTAGCCCTCGGAGGAAGTGGGAGATGAATACGACCCTCTCGCCGGATCTGGGAGTAGGAATAACCTGCCCTTGAGCAGGAAGCCTGTGGGGGATTTCCGCGGTCAGGTACCTTGCCGCCCGGAGCTTCACAATATCCTCCTCTGTGACAGAGGAAGCCATCCATCGGCCTTGAGGACCGGGTCCGGACATGACTGGGAAACGCGAAGCAATTAAATTGAACCTTGGGTGCTGGAACTCGAGGTTGGAAAGGTTGAGGAAAGGGTTGGCGTAAAGGAGAAAGACGTGTCTTAGCCCCTTTATAAAGGCGATGAATATCAAATGCCTCCTCCTAGGCCTTAAAACCTGCCTATTCCTGAGGAATCATGCCAACAGAACGGTTGGGTTACCCACGCCCGTATTGATGAAAAACCCGCAATAAGGGGACACAATCTCTGCTTTGACAAGACGTGCCAATGAAACCGCATCTCGAAATATGGGGCGGCAGGCTAAAAAACGGTTCGAAATAATAACCGGGTGGTGACGTGATGTCACGCTATTAAAAGTTGTCAGCAGATTGGACTCGTGAAATATTATACTCTCTGCGGTTGTGTGTGGTATTTGTTTTGCAGAGTCGGACACGCTTCCTGTGTTCGGAAGGCTATTTTGGAGTATTTGGAGAAGGAACCCGCCTTTCAATGCCGAAGACAATCTGCGCGCCGAACACATCGTCATTGAAGCCTGGTTCAGGGGCTACTGAGGGAGTCCTGGATTGGGGGGGTCCTCGGGCGTCCGGACTATGTTACGTGGGCCGGACTGATGGGCCGTGAAGATACAAGACAGAAGGTTCTGTCCCGTGTCCGGATGGGACTCTCCTTGGCGTGGAAGGCAAGCTTGGCGTACCGATATGAATATTCCTTTCTCTGTAACCGACTTTGTACAATCCTAGTCCCCTCCGGTGTCTATATAAACTGGAGGGTTTAGTCCGTAGAGGCAATCATAATCATATAGGCTAGACTTCTAGGAATTTAGCCATTACGATCTCGTGGTAGATCAACTTTTGTAATACTCATATTCATCAAGATCAATCAAGCAGGAAGTAAGGTATTACCTCCATAGAGAGGGCCCGAACCTGGGTAAACATCGTCCCCCGCCTCCTGTTACCATCACCTTAGACGCACAGTTCGGGACCCCCTATCCGAGATCTGCCGGTTTTGACACCGACAACGCGCGCTCTACGCGGACATAAAAAAGACGATCGTGCCCCTCTTCACGAATCGTTTTTGACAGATCTCAGCCATCCTTGTGTTTCACGCTCCGAGCGTTCATTGGGGGGGGGGGGCACCGGAGCAGAAACGGTCAATAGAGTGCTTGTGTCTCTGGGCGCGAACAGGCACGGTGGGTTGTCGCAGAACAAACACCCCGTGTTGTGTGCAGCCGCAGCCGGTAAGGGACCCGTCGAGGTTGAAAATCAAGTTGACAATAGGTAGGTGGCCATGTCCCGCACGTTGGACGGCAAGGTCTGGTTCTAACCGAGTGCATCTCCGCCCAGGCTGAGTAGCACCTTGACGTGATTGGCTGGATCGAGTCACCGTGAGTACGCGATCTAGTCTCCCGTCTCCTAGCTACCCGCCTGACCGGACTCGGAGGCTGAGTGAGGAGGACACGAGCCGCCACTCGTCCCAAACCTCGTGCCACCGTGAGCAGTGAGCACAGCGTGCCGGTGTGGATGTTGGAACTAATCTTGTTATTAGTGCTGATTAGATCATGCATGCATGTAGTTGACATGTGACACTAAAAGCTGCGGCTGTGTACCAACGTAGAGACGTGATCACGTTTACATGGAAAGCTAGTAGTGTTGGTTAGTGCATGCAGGATTAGCCTAGTCGTGGAGTTAGTTAGTGGCCTAGAGAAAAGGTCGTTGCAGTTGAGTGGATGGCTGGACATGCATGCATGTAGGAATTAGTTAGTGGGGTTAGCAGCGCCGAGTGTGGCGGCTGGCCAATGTGTGCGTGCTGTTAGTGGCCGGGCATAGCGGCCGGGTTAGTGCGTGTGTATAAGTTCCTGTGAGAAACCATGAAAGAAGTGTGTGTGTGTGTGTGTGTTCTCTTGTGTGAGAGAGCTCGAGGTAGAAGAAGACCGGCGCTGCAAGGCGGCGGCGCCAACAGTGGATAGCTGATTTGAGCGGCAATCTGCAGGATCTGCAGCCGCGGCATGTTGGGGAGGTCCGAGATGCAGACCTCACACAGCCCGCACGCTGCCGTTCTATCTCTGTTCCGCCTCTCCCTACCCTCCCCCCTCCGTATTGGTTTCAAGGTGG
The DNA here is from genome assembly GCF_002575655.3 of Aegilops tauschii subsp. strangulata. NCBI lineage: Eukaryota > Viridiplantae > Streptophyta > Magnoliopsida > Poales > Poaceae > Aegilops > Aegilops tauschii. Next base: position 36,697 of record NW_027332533.1, read on the forward strand.
ATGATGGTGTGACCTGGAGGCGCTGGCCACGTTCAGATTAATGATTTTGAGATGCCAACGATGGTAAATAAAGGTGAGCAATCATATCTCTTCGGATACAGTCGATGCGAACGAAGACATATTTAATCCTAACTAAGCGTTCAACCAGAAGATCGAGAGTCACACGGCACTCAGTGCACCGTTTGGGACATAGTTTCTCGGTGCAAAAACATGATGGCATCAGCAGATGATAGATGACGTGGCTTGACCATAGCTAGTTAACCAATGGTGGGTCCAATCTGTAAGTCTATAAGGAAAAGTTGATGTGCCTGGGTTGTTGATATGGATAGCTTGCATGTTAAAAGAAATAAGATAATGGGGATGAACTATTTAGGTATTATAGATCTGAGCATAGGTGAAGTCAGTCGACTTTTCCCGCGACAACATGACTGAGAACAAGACACATGTCAACCCACCATATGACAAAAAAATAATTGACTTTAACCTAAATGGAAAACAGTCTACTGAAGATTAGACAGTCCCTACAAAATTGTACTCCCTCCGTTTTATAATGTAAGACGTGTTTTTGACACTAGACTTTATGGGACAGAGGGAGTAGAAAATAGGCTTGTTTCTCCATCCTTTGATCTGCACTGCCAAGCAAATGTGCAACTGCTGAGCTACTACGTGATACAGGGATATCTACTAGTACTTCCAATATTGTATATTTAGACTTGTAGTATTGAGAAATCCTTGAGTACTCTTGGCTAACATGCTTTTATCGATCTTGTGAACTGCAGAACTCAGATATTTTGCAACCTGACTGTATCCTTATTGAACTGAACAGGGTTCAGACTGGCCAAGGAGTCTCTTGACTCTAAAAGCTTACGCAGAGAAAGAGCAGTTAAACCAGAAATTAGGACATCTCATAATTCACTGGCCAAAGAGGAAGACGTACGGGCAAGACAACGCAAGGGATTCATCCTCCTCAACCCACCTTTCCAGGTCAATTGCAATAACGAAAAAACTGACACGTCATAGTCTAGTGCTCGTTACTAATCGCACTTCTTTTAGAACACTTATAACTAATCACACGTACATATGGGTTAGCCCAAAGCAAGCCACCATCCATTTGGCTGAACACAATTAGCGTGACATAAAACCCTTCATCGAGTGCCGGTACTACACAATTAAGATAACATTCATAAACTGCCAATCATGGAGGACCCTAATATTAGAAGTACTAGTACTACCTACTGACAAAAAAGGGTTCCCCGCTTTGTATTATAAAGCAATCAACCGATACAACCAACGATAGGTGCTGGACGAAAGTAGCACAAATACGCCCAAAAGAACCCAAAAGGAAAATACAAAAGAAACAAATGCTGACAACGGCGGATCGACAATAACGAAGAAGCCTCGCGACCACTGCGTCCAGTGGAAATCTCCCACCGAGCTCCTAGACTCCGAAGCGCCGGTACCAATTAACACCTCCGAGAAGGGACGCGATGACGACGACGCTGCTACCAAGGGTTTCCCCCGGTATGCGGCCAGGGGAGAGGAAGGGTGGCCCCCGACGCCCTCCAGGAAGGTCTGGCGGCACTCTCAGGCGCCACCGCGTCGGCGTCGGAGTGGCCGGTAGGGATTTCTCCCGATCCCAACCTTCACCTTGGGCGCTCCGGAGCCCGCCACCAACCGACCCCCACCCTGCGCCAACATGGTCTTGAAGCTTCCACGCTGTCTTACCATGGCACCACGAAGTGAGGTCTGCACAACGAGGAAGAGGAATCGGGACTAGCGGCAGCAGCACCGTCGGCACGCGGGAGGGCTCAGCCTCCACTGTCAATGACGGTAGCCGATCGGACGCAATAGTAGGAGCATACCAGGCCCATGGTCCCATAGGCCCAGCTGAGCACTCACTTCCCGTAAAGCTCCCGCCAGGCACGCCGTCGGTGTCGCCGCCCCCGGTCCGAGCTCCTCCTCCTCCCCACCGTGCAGAAGGCGACGAAGCCGCGCCGGGGGCCGGCCTACTAGGACCCAGATGGATCCCGCAGGGCCCCGATCGCCGCCGTCCCCTGCCCCAGAAAGGGAAAATGCGCGCGCAGGGACAGGAAGTCCCGCCGCCGCCGACAACACCTGGGCCAGCGCCGGGGGTGGCGGGGGGGGGGGGGAGTGTTGAGTAAATAGGCAATTTTTCGATTAATATAATCCATGAGTAAATCACTACCTTGGCATTGACAGAAATAATCACATATATCGATATTCAATCATGCAAGCACATACTCCCTCGATTCCTAAATATAAGTCTTTTTAGACATTTCAAATGGACAACAACATACAGATGATATAGACATATTTTAAAGTGTAGGTTTACTCATTTTGCTCCGTATGTAGTCATTTGTTGAAATTTCTAGAAAGACTTATATTTGGGAACGGAGGGAATACTACGCTAATTGCAGACAGATCTACGTATAACGCTAGCATGGCTAAAACAGAAAACAGTAGGAGCGGGATAAACGAGTTATACCCTCCAGTAGGCCATGCAGAGGCCGCAACGGCGGTGGTAGCAGCTGCGTCCTCGGCGGCCTTCTTGTCGGCCTCGAGCTTCTCAACGGCGAGACGGTCGGCGTCGGACTGAGGGTGGTGAAGGCGATGCGGACGAAGAGGAAGCAGACGAACGGATGCGAGCAGTTGCGTAGTTGCTTCCCAAAAACCTATTCGTCTCTCTCCCGTATAGGATCCGGGAGGCGGGGTTTTGGAGACCTGCTCTCCCGTCGACCGTGTACGCGGTGGACGGGATGGAGTCACCGGCGGCAACAACATCAAAGGAACGGCGACTGTCGTGCGCGTGGAGCAGATGTGATCTGTTCATGGCGGCTAGGGTTAGGAGACACCGCACACTTATGTAGGCGTTCGAGTCCGTGACAGTTCATGATCCGACGTCTCAGATCGTGGCCCAGCTGTCAGAAAACTCTTTGACTTGCAAAAATAAGCACGTAGGTGTGAGCTCGGCTCGGCTCATTCCCGCAACCCGCGGCGCGTCGTGACAAGGCTGGCGGCGGAGGAGTGTGTGAGGGCCTCTTCTCTTCTCAAGCTCCAATAGCATGTAGAAGGGAAACCCTTATAAGGAGGTCCAACTCCTCTCCAACTTCCGGGGTGGGACTAAACTTCCCATTACACCTAGTGCCAATAAACCCACATGGGCCCTTAAGAGATTTTTTCAGAAATTGCTATATGGGCCTAAAGCTCATCCCAAATTTCAGCAGGGAGTTGGGGGTGGACCACCGAGAGAGAGAAGGGGGCACGCGTCGCCCCGGCCACCTCCCGGGGAGGCGGCACAATGGCGGATCTGGGAGGGGGGAGAGGGGTGGGGCTGGGTTCGAGTGACCGGCGGCCAGCGGCCAGCGCGCGGGAGGGGGGGCTAGGCCGGCCTGCGGCAGCGGAGGGGGGCAGGGAAGGTACCCTAGCGAGAGCTAATTCCACTGGCTTTTAATACTACCTTACTCCACCGTGGAAGGTGATAAATCATGTAGGATTAGAAGAATGAAATTTCTTTCCATTAATGTTTGTCATGCCCGAACCATGAATCATGCATTAAGTTATAACGTTTAATCTCTTTGTAAATCAACATATGCTAATGGGCTGGCCCGACAATTTTGATATACTGCAATAGCAAGATCTAGACATGATCCAGTTGCCATGAAGCATGGTGCCATAAGTCCTCCATTGCTAGCTTCCCATACAGATGTCATTAATTTATGCCTGAAAGAGAAATAAATATATAATTAAGCACAAAAGAAGACATAATTGGGTGATACCAGCAATGCTAACATATAATCAACATTATATAACACCATAAAAAGCAGAACAACGTCATCATAGGGAAAATAGCTACGCACTGATATTCTCCAGCACTGATTTTGTCCATCATTTTACAAGCTTAATTAGAGTTAATTTGGTTGTGTAGAATACAAAAGCAGAAGACCCTAAATCCGAATCAAAAAACATTGCATGGCGTAGTAGTACATCCTATTGTAAATCCCAGTTCAATTGTTCTTCTTTCATATGACGGAAAATTGCCGTAGAACAATTGTTCTGCATTTTCAGGGTTAAAAAACTATTATATAGTATCAAGTAGAATAAGATTGATGACGTTTGTACCCCAGTTCGAAACTCTTGTTTCACCTCCCACTCTGGTCGTCTACAACCTGTAGATGGGTAATCTAGTCCTTTGTTCCTACAAGCACAGAGAAAAAAAGACAACCATGGTTAACCAAGTGTATTATAAATAACAATATGGTTGCTATTATCATGCACCAAAAAAAACCCACATATGTACGTACCAATGCGCGGGAGAGCAGCAAGTTAAGATATGACACATAGGGCTACGGGGGCCTTGTGCACGGCCATTTAGGCTGCTCCGATCTAATGCCCGTGACCAGGTGCGGTTACTGATATGGTACTGTGCAAAACGGTTCTTGATCGGACGGTAGTAGACAATAGTATTGGCCTCGACGGTAGGAAATGCCTTGGAAGATACACAGATATTCCTTTGTCCCATGAATATAGTGTTTTCTCCGATGTCTGTTACCGGGATAAATTTCCCCAAGACAAGATCGGCAAGTCTATAGACAGTAATATGGGATAGGAAATCGTCGTCATGGCAAACCACTAAGATCTCCGAGCCATGCTCTACCAGATAGCACGAGTAGAGGCGCTTCTCTCTGGGGCATGTGAAGATCAGCTTTGGTGTGGCTCGATGGTGGTACGCTGCGTCCAGCTCGAAAATCAATGGTGAACCCGTCACATCGATTTCTGGAATATCAACCACGTATAGCTTGCCGTGTAATGAAACCGGATCTGACCACGCTGGGCATTCCCAACTGAGCATTGTCCATTGCATGTCTAGGGAGGTAGCCACAGCCACACCATCAAACATATTAAAGGTAAGCAAGACAGTGACGACTCCTGCAACAAACGAAGCACACGTAGAGATGAATCTCATCCGCTGGAGCGACCAATTTGTTCCCCCGGGCATTTGTGTGGCGAGAGTGGTGAGCCGTGGAAGCTCAACAATGTCACGGGTGAAAGGGTGTAGAAGACGGATGGCTGCGTCCTTGTCCCTCTGGAGGAGGAGGAGGCCACAGACAGAATCAAGAATACAGTGGTTCCTGAACAATGGCAGACAGACGCGGACAAAGGCACCTGAGTCTAGGTTAAAGAAGCGGATGTAGCCACCCAGCTCCGGATGTCCAGGGTAAAGGCCACGGTCCTCTGGGAACATCATCCAGCGGCGTGGATGGAAGCACGGATCAACAACCCCGCGGCCGCGTGGAGAGAGCGTGGCCGATCGCCAGTGCGCGCAGACGGCACGGAAGCGGACGTAGTCCAGTAGATCTCCTCTGGCCAGCAAGGCCGACGCGACCAGGCAAACCAAATCTGCATGCAGCGACTCCCAGGCTGGCCAGGAATATGCGCCGGAGCACACGTCGCGCGATGTGGTGCACCGGGTTGCCGGAGGCAGCTGGGAAGGAGACATGCATCTTCGTTTTACTGCGGGGAAGGTGGTGGAATGCATCTTGTTGTTAACTATGGCTGAAGTGACCGAAGTCGGCGAAATCGACGACGGAAACGAAGCCGGCTCGTGAGTTTGAGAGGCAATGCAAAACGCCGCCGGTCCAACTTGATTTGCTTCGGCCGTAATACCGTATTCGCTTCTACACATATATATAATGAAGAGCATCGACTACTTAATTATCGATGCCTTGTGCAATAAGAAAAACTAATGATTATGTTGTTCAAAACGGATACGAATCTGATGCGTGCAAGATAAGGACTCGATCGAATCCAGTTATTCTGTTTTTTCTTGGAAACTGGTTGAGACGAGTTTTTCTTTTTTTGCAAAATACTCTTTATTACTAAAAAATTATGGAGTACAATCTCGTAGAGCAACAGAGCCGGACCCTAGCCAACCCATAGTTCGACCATTAGCCCTACCAAAGTTTGCCATGGAATGACTAACACTATTGCCACTACGACATATACGAGTAATAGAAGAGTCACGTTCCTCCATACTTTGCTTGATCTCTCTGATAATACTAGTATAAATGCCCGTGCGTTGCAACCACTAGTAGAAAACAGGGCTTTGGCTGGGGCCTGGCCAGCCCATTAATCCCGGTTCTGTCACGAACCGGGACCTATGGGGCATACGTCCCGGTTCGTGCGCCCACGGGGCCGGCCGAGCCTCGGGAGGCATTTGTCCCGGTTCGTGTGGACCCATTTGTCCCGGTTCTAGGCACGAACCGAGACCAATGGACCTCGTTCCTGGCCCACAGACATTGGTCCCGGTTCGTGCCTAGAACCGGGACGTAAGGGGGTCCTTTAGTCCCGGTTCCAGCTATGAACCGGGACCAATGATTTGCCTATATATACCCCTCGCCTGCGAGCAGAGCACTCCACAGTGCTCTGTTTTTTCTGGCCGGCGAGGGGAGAGCTTTGTGGTGCTCTAGCTCACCTCCTATGCACATGAGGTGTTCGATAAAATGCCCGAGCCACACTAGTTAAGCTTTCTCCTCTCGAAGCTCGACCTCTAAGCTCTATTTTCCCCGAGATTTGTCTAGATTTAGCGGTCCGTCACGTCCCGTCCCCGTCTTTACTGCCGTCGATCGCCCGCGCCGATCTCGTCGCCGGCACCGCCGTGGTGAGCCTCTTGTTCTTATCTTCTTGGGAAAGAAAAAAAATTCTTACTTTAAATAGATACTTGTCTAATTTTTTTACTTTTATTATTGCTTGTTATTATATGGTGCGATGGTTTTGGTATCTGCCCCCGTCGGCCCTCGTCCTGGCTATGATTCAGATGTGGTATATATATATATATATTATCTTTTATAACTATTTGGTTCATTTATTGTTTATGACAATTATGCCCATCATGTTGACATATATTTTATTTATCTAGGAGGTAGTTGAACCGGAAATTCCAACCGACCCTATTGTCGAGAGGTTAAATTTAGTTGAAGAAGAAAACAATTACTTGAAGGAAAAAATAAAAAAATTGAGGAGGAAAGATGATATTGGAGTTGCATGTTGCGGATGTCGTCGATAATCACAAGATCAAGATGGATGCAATGCAGTTGAAGATTAGAAAGATTAGAAAATATGCCATTCATACCGAGGCTTGGTATCATTATACCGTTGGATCAATTGTTACCTTGGTTGTGATTATGATCGCATTTGTTGTTGCATTGAAAGGTTTTACATAGTTTCAATGTATGGTTTAACTAGATGCTCTGGACAACTATATGTTGTTCAATTTGAACTATGTATGTACTTTGTTTTAATGTGATGATGAACTTCTATTAATTTGGTCACTTATCTATCCATGTGAATCTGTAATGGTTTTTGACACACGTAATTATATATAATGCACGCAGATGAACCGGCAATGGATGTACGATGACAGACACACCTCCGAGTACATTAAGGGCCTGCATAATTTTCTCGAAGTGGCTGAGGCAAACAAGCAGAATGGTTTTATGTGTTGTCCATGCCCTAAACCTCTCAACTTTTTAGCACATGCTATGTGGGTGAAATGATGATATCATGCCAACTTTCAACCTTTTCAGAGTTCATTAGAAATGCTTTTGAATTTCAGGGTCTTATAGCGCAAAAAAAATCAATAAATGCATGAAAAATAACAAATGAAGTCAGAAAGGGTTGAAAATTGATGATGTGGCTTTGAATGGTGCATTTTGAACACACAAAAAGTCTAGAGTTCAAATAAGTTCAAAAGAAAATGAAATCCCTTTGTAACAGATGAGTTTCCGTATGAAACCCTGATACTTCGAAAGAGATTGTCCGTTTTGTACACGAAGTGCATCTAGTTTTTGCCGTAACCCTCTCAACTTTTTTGCACATGCTATGTGGGTGAAATGATGATACCATGCCAACTTTCAACCTTTTCAGAGTTCATTTGAAATGCTTTTGAATTTCAGGGTCTTATAGCTCAAAAAAAATCAGTAAATGCATGAAAAATAACAAATGAAGTCAGAAAGGGTTGCAAATTGATGATGTGGCTTTGAATGGTGCCTTTTGAACACATAAAAAGTCTGGAATTCAAATAAGTTCAAAAAAATGAAATCCCTTTGTAACATATGAGTTTCCGTATGAAACCCTGATACTTAGAAAGAGATTGTCCGTTTTATACACGAAGTGCATCTAGTTTTTGCTGTAACCCTCTCAACTTTTTAGCACATGCTATGTGGGTGAAATGATGATACCATGCCAACTTTCAACCTTTTCAGAGATCATTTGAAATGCTTTTGAATTTCAGGGTCTTATAGCTCAAAAAAACAGTAAATGCATGAAAAATAACAAATAAAGTCAGAAAGGGTTGAAAATGGATGATGTGGCAAAAAGTATCAAAGTATTTTCCGTTCAGAACATTATAAATAAAAACAAAATAAAATAAATAAGTAGAAATAAAATAAAATAAATAAGTAGAAACAAAATAAAATAAATAAGTATAAACAAAATAAACTTTAATAAATAAGTAGAAACAAAACAAAATAAAATAAAATAGCAATAGTAAGTGTTTTGTTGTAAGTAGAAACAAAATAAAATAAATAAAACAACAAAGAACACAAAAAAGTGCCACCTACTGGGCCACCACGGCCTGAATACCACTAGAAACCCAACCATGGGCCAGGATTCAGGCCCGCAATAGGCCCAGTAGGCCCACATGCACAAAGTGACAGGTAGGCCGGAAAGCCTGTAGTTGAGAGGAGCTCGAGAGGGTGGGCGCAGCAGCGCTTATAAACCACTCTCGAGCTCTCTCAGCTAGCGAGGTGGGACTAAACTTTTGGCCGCGATTGGCAGCACAAGGCCTTTGGTCCCGGTTGGTGGCACCAACCGGGACTGAAGGGGTGCATTGGTACCGGTTCATGGCACCAACCGGGACCAATGCCCCCCTTTAGTCCCGGTTGGTGCCACCAACCGGGACCAAAGGCCTTCGCTTCCCGCCCTTTGGGCTGCTGAAAAGAGACCTTTGGTCCCGGTTGGTGGCACGAATCGGGACCAAAGGGGGGGGTATTCGTCCCAGTTTGTGCCATGAACCAGGACCAATGCGCTGTGTATATAAGCAGGACTTGTAAATTTTTCAGTTTCATCGACCATTTACCCCCTGATGACGCCCAACTCATCGACGCCGCCAGGCTGCCCGTGCTCGCCGTCGCCGCCCCGCGGTCGCCGTCGTCTTCGCCGCCCGCTCCTCGTCGCTGTCGCCCCGGGCCCTTGCCCTGCCCCGACGCGCCGCCCCGCGCCCTTGCCCTGCCCCGACGCGCCGCCCCCGGTCCGTGCGCCCCTGTCCCGACGCGCCGCCCCGGCCGCGCCCGTTTCCCTGCCCCGACGCTGCCCCACGCCCCCGGCCTGCCCCGACCACACGCCGCCGCCACGTACGGTCCGACTGCCGGCCTTCCTCTCTGTTTTTTTTCATATATATGATGTTTTTTTTTTCAGATTATATGTATATGTGTGTTTATATGTATGTGTGTATATATGATTATATGTCCTGTTTTTTTTCAGATTTTTTGTTCATATATATGATGATTTGTTTTTTGCATTTTTATAGAAATATATATATGTATGTATGTTCTCTGTGTATATATGTTCATATATGCAAAAGTTAGATTTTTAGAAAAGTTTTATCTATGTATGAAAAAGTTAGAAGAAGAAAAAGTTTTATATATGCAAAAGTTACATTTTTAGAAAAGTTTTATATATGCAAAAGTTACATTTTTAGAAAATAAGAAGAGGAAGAAGGAGAAGAAGAAGGAGACGAAGAGGAGAGGAAGAATAAGAGAAATAAATAAGAAGAGAAAAAAAGAAGAAAAAAAGAGAAGAAGAAGAAAGGAATAGAGGAGAAGAAAAAAAATAGAATTCTATTTTTTCTTCTTCTCCTCTTTTTTTCTTCTTTTTTTTCTTCGATCTTCCCTCTATTCCTTTCTTCTTCTCCTCTTTTCTTCTTCGATCTTTTTTCCTCTTCTTACATGAGGAGGGGGGGGGGGTCGATATACCCCCTCCCCGATAACTTCGACATGAGGGGGGGGGGGGGTCGCCGAGGGTTCGAGGGGCGAGGGTCGGGAACTAGGGTCGAGGGTTCGAGGGTCGTCGAGGGGCCTAGGGTTCGAGGGTCGAGGGTCGGGAAATAGGGTGCGTAGAGGGTCACAATGTGCACAAGTTGATCCAAACCCTAGAAGCGCTGCCGAGGCCACCCAAATTTACCAAGTTAAAAGAGCGTTGTCGTCGAGGCCACCCCGAACCCTTGAAGCGTTGCCGAGGCCACCCCAAACCCTAGAGAAGCGTCGAGGCCACTAATATGATTCCTTGTTGTGATTAGGTAGCTAGGTCTACGTTTGCCACTAATATATCCACCTGCTGTCATGTTTGTATAATAATTGCCATGTTGTAATATTTGCAGAAACAATGGAGCACGGACGATACGAGGCAGCAGAAGAGGTATTGGGGGACATAATCTTAGGCGGAACTGATGTCTTGTCGTATCTTAACGGCAATAATGGTCTGGAAGGACAGGGTGAAGAAGCAGGCTACGGTGATCGAACAATGGAGGAGGAAAGACATGATTATGATGGCTCCGGTAACCGAATGCCGGTGCAAGAAGGAGACCGTGATGACGGCTCCGGTGACCGAACATAGTCCGACCAGGTATATATATTAATTAAGCCTGTGCTGACTAGCTAATTGATGCATTCATTGTTTTGGTATGTACACATATTAACTCTCGTGTTTCTTCTTTTTTCTAGCCCTCCGGATCAAGCACAACTTCGGTAAAGAAACGAGGCCCGAAGAAAAAGTTGCGCTTGGATGAAAGGTTCACGATCACAGCAATCGCACGCGATGGCCAATCGATTGAACCCATCCGGACCAAGGAAGCCTTTTCTGCTCAGTGCGGGGTTCTTGTTAGGGACAAGATCCCGATCAGCATCCACCAATGGTTTAAGCCTAAGAAGGAAGACCCTGAGGTGTCTTATGTCAATGATATGCAGAAACATGATCCTTGGACCGCGTTGAAGGCAAATTTCACCCTACCGCCAGAGGAGGATCCGGAGAAGCCAGTTAAAGAGCAATTGATCAAGTCTCATGCTCTTAAGAAGATGTTAGATCTATTCAGGAGGTGGAAGAATGAGCTGAAAACATCGTTTGTCGACCAAGAAAAGACATCAGAATTCACCGGCCGGTATGAGAAGATCAGAGATCACTGGCCCGCATTTGTGGCCCACAAGACATCGGAGAAGAGTAAGAAGATGTCAGCGACAAACAAGAAAAATGCTGCGAAGAAGGAGCTTCACCATCGCACGGGGTCAGGTGGCTACCTCAAAGCCCGGCTGTTGTGGGCCAAGGCACAAAATGACCTGCTTGATAAAGGGGTCGAACCAAAGACATTGAACTGGCCAGACCGTTGCCGGACTTGGTTCTTTGGGGTTGGCGGAACCTTGGACCCTGTATGAGGGAAGTGCGTTTGGACGAACGACCAACTTGAGATACCCGTCAAGAAGCTTCAGCAGTATATTGATGCAGCACAACAAGGGACGTTCGTTCCAGACAGAGAGAACGACGAGCTCACAATGGCCCTCGGGAATCAGGAGCACCCTGGACGGACATGAGGCACGCCAGGCTCCGTTCCGTGGAAGGCTGGGTTTCCGGACGTAGGCGGTTACAAATGTCAGGAGAGGAGGAAGAAAGTGGAGCAAACCCAACTCCAGGCGCTGCACGCAAGGGTACAAGGGCTAGAGGAACGAGAAGCAGTTCGCATGAAGCGACCTGCCGAAGCTACCCCCGAAGCTACCCCGCCATCTCAGCGGAGAAGCAGCGTGGCTTCCACCGAGCTGCTTCAGCTGGAGCCTGTCTTCACGGCTCCTACTAGCTACCCCGTGGATGCTATCACGGAGTCTCAACATTGCCACCTTATGACGCAATGGCACAACTTCAAAGTCAAGGCGGCTGTCGGCTCTGTTTGACCTCCTGAACCCAACGCAACTTTTCACTCCGTCCAATTCCAGAAGGATATGCTAGGGTGACGGTGGACGAAATAACGGAGGGATTTAAGGACCTCGAGCTTGACCACCCTACCGGTGAAGGGGAGACTCGGCTGGGTTATGCTCTCAAGACTCCATGCCTACGGCGGAAGGAGCTCATTAACCTTCCGAACTGGACGCCTCCGCCTCCTCCTCCTCCTCCTCCTCCTCCTCTTCCGGCGAGTCAGGGCACTCCGCCTCCTCCTCCGCCTCCTCCTCTGGCGAGTGATCAGGGCACTCAGCATCCTTCTCCGGCGTGTGGCGGCACTCCGCCTCCTTCTCCGCCTGCGCCGGCGCGCCCGAGCAGCCAACCTCCTCCTTCTCCGCCTCGTCAGCAAGGGCGGAAGAGACCCGCCGCCGCTCCGGCTGCTCCGGCGCGTTGTAGTCCTTCTCCTCTGCCACGTAAGCAAGGAAAGAAGACAGCCGCAGCCGCTCCGTCTGCTCCAGCGTCTAGCAGTACAGCTAGAGGCGGGAGGCAATACAGATTCGGTCCATCTCTCAAGCCTCTAGAGAAGTTACCATACGAGATGAGTGTGGAGGAAAACGCGGAGATCGTGAAAGCCGAAGTGAGGGACTTCTTTGCAGCGGTGAAAGCAAAGAAACATCCACCTCCGGAGGAGAAGATAGATCCGGTGAAAGTAAAGCGCACTGTCGATGCCCTGAAGAAACCACCACCGTCTCGACAGAAAAACAACTATGAGTGCATTACTGAAAAGGTATATATCGATGCGGAGCGGTCGGGAAGTACTATCAGTGATCGAAGGTTAGCAGAATGACGAGCTGGGAAAAAAATTGCCCAGCTCGACGAACAAGCGAACCAATCGTGCCCCCCGCTCAAGTTGGTTAGCGATATCGTTTCTAATCATCCGGAGATTTTGCCCAATACCAATCTTGGAGATTACCTGCCCGACGATGTACATTATGATTTCTTGGAGGTGGACGAACACAAATACCATTACGGGAAGCCTCTCGTCAAAGATGAAAGATCTCTAACAACGATGATGCGAAGATTCCATGATTGGTACATGGAAACCTGCAGAGAGTCTAGGGGGACGGATACTTTGAAGCTGAGAGTTAAAGAGGAGCACGACCTCGTTGGAATTGATCTGTTGTCTATTCCATTTGAGGAGTTCTTCTAGTTTTTCAATCAGAAGGCCCTCGATAAATTAATGGTCACTTGCTACTGTCTGTAAGTACTACTTCTGTCATTAAGTCTCTATATATAGCTCAGCTCTTTCATTGCATGTATTTATAATTATCCTCACTATATTATGCAGATTGAAGATCGTCGAATGCAGAAAAGCAGAAATGTATGATATTGGGTTCATTAACACAAATCTCATAGATGAATTTATGGTTAAATTTTAAGCCAAAGAAACCGAGGCCAACTTGCCCAAATCGTTGGTAATAAATCAAAACAAAGATAAAATACTCTTTCGTTACAACTTCAAGTGAGTGTTACTGTCTTGTGCATATTCGGTTTCCCTTATTACTCGAGGTTATAGTAATGTAATTGATGAGTTATGCATGCGTGCGCAGCTTCCACTATATTCTCCTGGAGATTGAGCTTGAGCAGGGACTAGTAATCGTCTTAGACCCGAGACGAAAAGATCTCGAGACCTATGCGGACATGACTAAAATTCTCAAGAAGTAAGTTCAATCGATCATTATCGCACCATATCGGCAACTTTTTGTTCATTTCCTGATGTCAAGTAATTATTTTCTTTGTTTCGGAGGGTTTGGAAAGTATTAACCGCACAATCTCCAGGACTGCCGAGGGAGCTGCAATTTACATACCCGAAAGTAAGTACTACTAGCTAGCTAGTTCCGTGCATCTCCCGTTGATTCTAGCTACTTTCATTAATGCCATTTATAATGCTTTTATTATCAGTTTGATTGACCTCTATTTCTCGTAAAGTGCTTGTGCCAGGAACAAGGGAATGATTACTGTGGATACTACGTGTGCGAGTTCATCTACAACGCGACTTGCAAAAATAAGCGGTGCTACTCTAAAAGCCAATATGAGGTGCGTAAGCAATAATATTCACAATTTCATTTTATTACACCATCATTTCTGTTGAGTTTCATTCATATATATGTATTAATCACCTTCTTCAAATTAGACGTGGCGGATGCGGAATGAACTCCTACCAGAAGATCGCATGAAAGCAATTCAAGAGGAATTGGCGGGAGTCTTTCTTGACCACGTCATCAATAAAGCCGGAGAATACCATGTTGCAGCTGAGTTCATATATAATTAGGGGATTATATTGTAAGAGATCTTAATATTGTATATATATAGCCAGTAGCATCGGATAGATATACGAAAACTTGTTGTTCGCCCAATCTCTCGGAGAAGGAGATGTCGATATCACTTCTCTCGGTATGCATATGTTCATGACGAACTTCTGTACTTAATGGTTTCCTTCATTTGCTTACTAGCTAGCGTGTAAAGGGCCTCTCCATACGTATAATACGCAGCGTCGACCAAGCACGGAGATAAGAGGGCTTTCTATTAGCTAGCTAACACCCTAAATTAACCCTCCAAAACCCCCAAAACCACCCTCTTTCAAAAAAAAAATCTCAGCTCCTGCCAGCTGCTGACGCATGGATGCCTTTTGGTCCCGGTTGGTGCTACCAACCGGGACCAAAGGTCCTCGTGCCTGGGCTCGCCGCAGCGGCCACGTGGAGGGCCATCTGTCCCAGTTGGTGTAAAAACCGGGACTAAAGGTATAGGGCTTTAGTATCGACCCTTTAGTCCCGGTTCCCCAGCCGGGACAAATGGCCCTTTTTCTACTAGTGAACGGGCAAGAAAATCGCAAAACTTACTTTGTGTGCATTACACATCATTTCTTATATCCAATTCTGATAAACATCAATGATAAGGGTACACTATTGTTGCTTTCCGAAGCATCAAAGTGGACGTGAAGAAGCTACGTGCATCAAGCTCTCACCTTGAACATAACTTGATGGCACTGTTGCATGCCATATCCCGAGTTTGGTAACAATAAACATAATGGAGACACATATTTTCAAAATCTCACCTTTACAAAATCATTCAGAAAAAGTAGAAGCTTATATCTGACAGTATGCTTGACAATATGGTTATTGATATGGTTCAAAAAGATGATAACATGCACTACTAGAAAAAAGGCTATTAGTGGCGCACCTGTTTTTGCTATTAATGGTGCACTATAGGTGCTCCACTATTAACACGCCACTAGTAACAAATAGTAATGACGCACCTCTGGTGCGCCATTAGTAATCCAGATAGTAGTGGCGCACCACCTGGTGCGCCATTACTAACCATACATGTGCGCCACTGGTAAGATGAACAGGTGCGCCACTGGTAAGATGAACAGGTGCGCCACTACTAAAATTTTGAAATCTGGATCTGGATTTGGTACGAATTTTTTTTTGCAATTTTTTTCAAATTTTGTTCTGGATCAGGTACGTTCTTTGTGCCGGGGAGCTCCACATGTGGCTAGAAGTAGAGGGAGGAGAGGAGGGAGGAGGAGGAAGGAGAGAGGAGAGGAGGAGAGGAGGGAGGAGGAGGGAGGAGAGAGGAGAGAGGGAGGAGGAGGACGAGGGAGGAGAGACCGTGAGGAGGAGGGAGGGAGGAGGAGGTCGCCGGAGAGGAGGAGGAGGAGGTCGCCGGAGAGCCGTGAGGAGGAGGAGGAGGTCACCGGAGAGGAGGAGGAGGAGGTGGTCGCCGGAGAGCCGTGAGGAGGAGGGAGGAGGAGGTCGTCGGAGAGCCGTGAGGAGGAGGGAGGGGCATGGAGGAGGGGAGGAGGAAGAACAGGTAGGTAGAAAAGGGAAGAAGTGATGGAGGGGAGGAGGAAGAGGAAGAAGAGGTAATATATATAGTGGTTGTGGCGTTACAGACTTAGTAGTGGCGCACCATGGGTGTGATGCGCCATTACTAGTTTTGAAATTTCAAAACTAGTAATGGCGCACCACTACTAATTTTGTTTATTTTTTTGAATTTGGAAGGCGGGAAAATTACTAATGGCGCACCACACCCACGGTGCGCCACTACTAAATTTTTTTATTTTTTTCGAATTTTATTGCCTCCAGATCTTAAAAGCATCGTATTTTTTTTCTGTTAGGTTTTTGAGGATTCTAGAAAATCGATAACGGGCAAAGCCCGTCAAATTCGGATGTAACTTTCCGAGTAGATGATTTTTCATATAAAAAACTTCGGATGTAACTTTTCACACACACGCAGGCACACCCCCACCAGACATAGCAATGGCGCACCGCACCTAGGTGCGCCACTGCTATGCTACATAGCAGTGGCGCACCTAGGTGCGGTGCGCCATTGCTATGTCTGGTGGTGGGGGGATGGACCCAAAAAAATAGCAATGGCGCACTGTTCTTGTGGTGCGCCATTAGTAAAAACATAGCAATGACGCACCTGATTCTGGTGCGCCGCTGCTATATAGCAGTGGCGCACCACCATCATGACGCGCCATTAGTAGAGATATTGGGGATAAGCCTTTTTCTAGTAATGACACCAGGACGTGCACAAAGATTAATGTGAAACATGAAAAGGCATGATTCTCTCTCCCCAGTTTGTACTATTTCTCACCGTTTCACCGCTCTTCTAGAACAAAGTAATACACAACTTGACACGTGTCTAAAATAAACACTTTAAAATCTGAATGTATCCAAGTTGTCATCTTTGGTTAGAACTTTATAAGGTCCTTTGAGCATCAAGTCCAGCTTGCTGGATCTATCAGAAATTAAAAATTGATGTTAGCGTTTGAGAATACATATCCATGCCAATTTGACAAAATGATTTGCAGAAGTTCCTTTCATATGAACAAAACCCTGACGAATCAGAACATGAACAACCTGATACAGTACAGTAAGAGAAGCAAGAACAAAATGATTCACAAAAAGTACACTTTCCTATACATAGTCTGTTGCATGTTATAAAAACCAGAATATAGTCTGATGCTGCAGGATCAAGATCTTCAAATTATCTTCAATTGCTTGTATTTCACTCAGATCAACCTTTAATTTGTTTTTGAAACGACCTTTAATATTATTAGGTAGCAGAACACTTTTGATTGCAACACTCTGTGTGCAGCTAGTCTGACCAGTGGCATGTGGTTAGTAAATCCAGAGAGAGAATGGAGGTGCCTTCCTATATAATAATGAGAAAACATAATTCTTTTACGAAGAAGAAGAAAAATCATTATTGTGTGCTGGACTATTTAGCTCGTTGGCATCAATTGTCAGTCTTTTCTTAAGAGAGAGAACATCAACTATTGCTCTTAAAATTAGTTTATGTCCACTCAAAAGTATTAAAGCCACTCTTAACTTGCATGATCTGCAAGTATTTCAACACTTCCTTATGGACTCTATGGCTCGGAGGTCCAGCTTAATAACGATCTAAAGTTAAAATGGAAGCAAGTAAGGAAGCAAAAGCAGTCTATTAGGAGGTCTACCTCACAAACACATAGCTGCAGTTTCCTAATATAATCTAAATATATTTGAAAAGGTTGATTGTATTAAAACGTCAATAACCGACCATGAATAATAATTTTTGGCAAATAGAAACAACAAAAAGCAAGTTAATCATACACCATGAGATGCGATAGGTATATTAAATTTGAACTTCTTCTGCTGAAACAAACAAATTGTGCATGCAGTTTTTTTAAGCTTTAGCATGAGAGAACAGTACTTTGGCAGTGACTGAGTTTCTTCACCGGCACACTGATATTGACTATTACATGTATCCGTTTCTACTGCATGTTAGATGAAAATCTTGATTAATTTGCTTACCTGTGTAACCTAGGATATCGCAATGCTCATAACAAATCTAATGACGTGTCTCACCTAACGTGCCAAACTCTGTTTTTTTCTTTGTGGGGGAACCTGCCAAACTCTATTATGATCAAATCTTTAAGATAGAGCTCCAATCAAGTCGCTCGATTTAGAACCTTTTCAGTTTAGAGTTAGTAGCATGTAGCGGCCAGGTTTTCTTATTTGCGTTGGCTTGTTGCCTTAATAAAATGTTCCTTTTCCAAAATAATAATATTACAAGCACATAGAGGCTAAGAAACAGAAACTTTGTCTAAATGGATTGATACATCTATCTATACATTTGCATATAACCTTAATCTAATGGATGCAGAGCATATCACCGTTTCCAATAAACTAATAATCTAAGAGCACATCATCAACTACGGAGGCGTTGTGTTTGAAGATCGATGTCATGTAGAAATTTAGAGCGACATTGTGTTGCTCGCTGATGTGTTGTGAATTTGCAACCTTGAGTTTATATATGAACTCACCATGGGATAAAGCTAACATGATATATTGAACGCAAATTAATAAATTGGAGGGACTTAATCTAAATTATAGCAATCGCAGACCTGTGACCATGAACTGACTACATTGCTGTCCCAGCACAACTCTTCGTCTTGGTCAAGCGCCATGGAAACCTAACCTGGAGCAACAGGAAGGGAGAGTGTTGGGCCTTCAGAACCTGCATGTGTGTCAAGTTATACAACATGGATTTGTTAGCAATTTAGTCCCATCAGATTTAGTTCTAAATACTGGTATTGCGACTGAAAGATCATTTATATTGTTACAGAAAAACTACCGAATGAATATGGATTTCAGTGAGAATTGCAAGAAAATTTTATATAAATGTGCTATAGATTAAAAAAATGCTAGCCTTGAACCCTTTTGCCATAGAAAAAGGAACCACATACATACAAATCTATATAGTACATGTACTAGAGGCAACTAGTCTATACCTTTTTTTGAGGGAAAGACATCATGGCTAGCTTTATTGATTTAACATAGGCATTACATCGTCCACAAGCGAAGAGATCAGACAACCCTGAACTCGTCTGTCTAGTTTAAAGAGGTCTTATTACAATAAGAAAAGTTAGCTAGCACATGCGCCGCTTGATTGGAAGAACGAAAACAATGCTTGAAGACAACCTTCCCTATTAAAGAAGAAACATCCACACATTCCGCGAAAATTGTTGTTGCAGCATCCCACCATCTAGATTGGCCATCACAAAAGTTTATGACGTTTAAGGAATCTGATTCCGCCTCCACACGAGGAAACTCTAGGGAGTTTGCAAACACTAGACCATCACGCATCGCCGTTGCTTCAGCCATCATTGCATCTGCAACATGAGGTATATATTTGCATTGTGCTGCTAAAAAGTTCCCTTTATCATCTCTAATTACAGCTGCCGAAGCTCCTGCACTTTCATCTGCAAAATAGGCCGCATCAACATTTACCTTTATGAAGATGAGGTCTGGTTTTGTCCACGTACTTCATCTCTCTATTATCATTTTGTTTGCGATTAGCTTCATGATAATTACTAGCAATTGCCAGGACGGACATATGCCACCGCGTGGGATGTGGTGGTCTACCATCATGAGTGAGTTCACGTCTTATCCACCATAAGTACCAGTTGCCCACCATAAGAGCTTGTTTGGCAGTAATATTTGGTTTCAGTGACAAGGGTAAATCTGGTGCAAGGAGTAGATGTTCCAATATAACTGACCCTGAGCGATCAATCAACTTTGCTTCCTCAATCATTCCCGCAATGCCTAGGCGTTCCCAGAGGTGCTTGGCATTGCAACAATCAAACAGTAGGTGGCGGAATCTTCCGCATCTTGATGACATATAGGACATGCCCCATTAGTTCAAATATGACAGTTCGTGAGTATGGACTCTAGCGGAATAATACCATGTAGAGCACGCCAACAAAAAATTTGAATTTTACGTGGGACCTTTTGTTTCCATAGTGTACTCCACACTGCTGGAGTTCTTGAGCCTCCAGGTCGTGCCATCACCGTTGCATGTGCCGGGAAAGATCGTATCCATTGTACTTTGTATGCTGATTTCACAGAGAAAAACCCTTTATGATCCGGGTGCCATGCGATAAAGTCCTCGAAAGCCCCATAGTTTAGGGGAATTTGCAAGATCCTGTCTACATCAACCGATATGAATATAGATCTGATCAGTTCCTTGTCCCAAAAACCAGTCATAGGGTCAATTAGATCATATACTCGTGATATCAGTGTTTGCCCCCGGTTTGATAAAACTCTCCTGTCCGGACTAGACGGTATCCAGGGGTCGCTCCAGATGTTAATGTTCTCACCGGTACCAACCCTCCAGATATACCCCAACTTAAATGTTTCAAGACCTTTCATAATGCTTTGCCACGTAAACGAAGCACCACTCTTCAGGGTAGCTTGTAATAAACTTTCATTAGGGAAGTATTTAGCTTTCAATACTCTTGCACATAGGGAATCCGGGTTAGTGATCAACCGCCAAACTTGCTTTAGAGCATGGCAAGATTAAAAGAATAGAGATCTCTGAACCCCATACCCCCCTCTCTTTTTGGGTAGCAAAGCTTCCACCATGTATACCAGTGCATTCTTTTGTGTTCCTCATCATCCCCCACCAAAATTGTGCTATGAAATCAGTTATCTCCTTGCATAGGCCCTTGGGCAGGCTGAAAACAGACATCGCAAAGACTGGCATGGCCTGGGCTACAGATTTAAGTAATATCTCTTTCCCTCCAGTAGACAATTGTTTCTCCATCCATCCCTTCAATTTTTCTTTTTATTCTGTCATAAAAATGCCTGAAACAGTCAATCCTATCTGCACCCACCATAGCTGGCAGCCCAAGATACTTATCTGATAATTCCTCAGTATCAATGTGTAACTCCTGGCATATTTCAGTCCTAGAAGTTGCAGGTGTATTAGGACTGAAAAAAATACTAGATTTAGCCAAACTCACCAATTGTCTCGAGCTTTCACAGTAGGCATCTATAACATATTTCAGTCCTAGAAGTTGCAGGTGTATTAGGACTGAAAAAATACTAGATTTAGCCAAACTCACCAATTGTCTCGAGCTTTCACAGTAGGCATCTGGAACATGTTGTAAGGAAGCTGCATTTAAAACGTCTGCTTTCATGAGAATCAGAGAATCATCAGCGAATAAAAGGTGTGATACTGATGGTGCATTTCTACACACTCTAATTCCCTCTATGCCACCAGCTTCTTCTTCAAACTGCAATAAACTAGAAAGACCTTCTGCACAAAGGAGAAAAAGCTAGGGGGAGAGTGGACCCCCCCCCCCCCGCCTAATACCCCTAGTCGGGGTGAAAACATCTGTCTCCTGAGAGTTAAACCTTATTTTGTATCTAACAGAGCCAACACAAGCCATTATCATTTCAATCCATTGTTCATGAAAACCCAACTTCACCATCATATCATGCAAAAAGGACCATTCCACCCTGTCATATGCCTTGTGCATGTCCAATTTAACCGCACATAGTCCAGTCTGACCAGCCCTCTTCTTCTTTATTTTATGCACACATTCATAAGCTATAAGGATATTATCTGTGATCATCCTTCCAGGAACAAATGCACTTTGGGTAGGGGAGATAATCTCAGGCAATATATTTTTCAACCGAAATGCAAGCATTTTAGAGATGATTTTATAAAGAACATTACACAAGTTTATGGGATGGAAGTGAGTTACCAGTTCTGGACTGTCAATCTTGGGTATCATGACAATAGTTGTGTCATTCCATTCATTCGGAATCTGTCTTGAATTAATAGCAAATAGCACCTCATGAGTGATCTCATCTCCTAGGATATGCCAATATTTCTTAAAAAATATTGCATGTAGTCCGTCAGTCCCCGGAGCCTTTAAATCCCCAATGCTAAACACTGCTTTTTTAACATCATCCGCTGAGAATGGTGCCATCAAGAAATCATTCATCTGCTCAGTTACTTTGCGTTGAACCTTTTGTAAAAGATTTGGATTTGTATGCTGCACCTCCGAAGTAAACATGTGAGTAAAATAATTCTGAATGTGAGTGTTTAATAGATATACGAAAACTTGTTGTTCGCCCAATCTCTCGGAGAAGGAGATGTCGATATCACTTCTCTCGGTATGCATATGTTCATGACGAACTTCTGTACTTAATGGTTTCCTTCATTTGCTTACTAGGTAGCATGTCAAGGGCCTCTCTATATGTATAATACGCAGCGTCGACCAAGCACGGAGATAAGAGAGCTTTCTATTAGCTAGCTAACACCCTAAATTAACCCTCCAAAACCCCCTAAACCACCCTCTTTCAAAAAAAAAAAATCTCAGCTCCTGTCAGCTGCTGACGCGTGGATGCCTTTTGGTCCCGGTTGGTGCTACCAACCGGGACCAAAGGCCCTCCTGCCTGGGCTCGCCGCAGCGGCCACGTGGAGGCCCATCTGTCCCAGTTGGTGTAAAAACCAGGACTAAAGGTATAGGGCTTTAGTATCGACCCTTTAGTCCCGGTTCCCCAGCCGGGACTAATGGGCCTTACGAACCGCGACAAATGGCCCTTTTTCTACTAGTGAACGGGCAAGAAAATCGCAAAACTTACTTTGTGTGCATTACACATCATTTCTTATATCCAAAGCTGATAAACATCAATGATAAGGGTACACTATTGTTGCTTTCCGAAGCATCAAAGTGGACGTGAAGAAGCTACTTGCATCAAGCTCTCACCTTGAACATAACTTGATGGCACTGCTGCATGCCATATCCTGAGTTTGGTAACAATAGACCTAATGGAGACTCATATTTTCAAAATCTTACCTTTACAAAATCATTTGGAAAAAGTAGAAGCTTATATCTGACAGTATGCTTGACAATACGGTTATTGATATGGTTCAAAAAGATGATAACATGCACTACTAGAAAAAAGGCTATTAGTGGCGCACCTGTTTTTGCTATTAATGGTGCACTATAGGTGCGCCACTATTAACACGCCACTAGTAACAAATAGTAATGACGCACCTCTGGTGCGCCATTAGTAATCCAGATAGTAGTGGCGCAGCACCTGGTGCACCATTACTAACCGTACATGTGCGCCACTGGTAAGATGAACAGGTGCGCCACTGGTAAGATGAACAGGTGCGCCACTACTAAAATTTTGAAATCTGGATCTGGATTTGGTACAATTTTTTTTTTTTGCAATTTTTTTTGAATTTTGTTCTGGATCTGGTACGTTCTTTGTGCCGGGGAGCTCCACATGTGGCTGGAAGTAGAGGAGGGAGGAGAGGAGGGAGGAGGAGGAAGGAGAGAGGAGAGGAGGAGAGGAGGGAGGAGGAGGAAGGAGAGAGGAGAGGAGGAGAGGAGGGAGGGGAGTGGAGAGAGGGAGGAGGAGGAGGAGGGAGGAGAGACCGTGAGGAGGAGGGAGGGAGGAGGAGGTCGCCGGAGAGGAGGAGGAGGAGGTCCCCGGAGAACCGTGAGGAGGAGGAGGAGGTCACCGGAGAGGAGGAGGAGGAGGAGGTCGCCGGAGAGCCGTGAGGAGGAGGGAGGAGGAGGTCGTCGGAGAGCCGTGAGGAGGAGGGAGGGGCATGGAGGAGGGGAGGAGGAAGAAGAGGTAGGTAGAAAAGGGAAGAAGTGATGGAGGGGAGGAGGAAGAGGAAGAAGAGGTAATATATATAGTGGTTGTGGCGTTACAGACTTAGTAGTGGCGCACCATGGGTGTGGTGCGCCATTACTAGTTTTGAAATTTCAAAACTAGTAATGGCGCACCACACCCATAGTGCGCCACTACTAATTTTGTTTATTTTTTTGAATTTGGAAGGCGGGAAAATTACTAATGGCGCACCACACCCACGGTGCGCCACTACTAATTTTTTTTATTTTTTCGAATTTTTTTGCCTCGAGATTTAAAAGCAGCGTAACGTTTTTCTGTTAGGTTTTTGAGGATTCTAGACAATCGATAACGGGCAAAGCCCGTCAATTTCGGATGTAACTTTTTGAGTAGATGATTTTTCATATAAAAAACTTTTCATCGAAGGTCGTATGCAAAAGTTACGGCCATTTTACTGAAACACGGCGGCCTTTTGCAAAAAAATTCAAAATTCATTTTGTTAATTTTCCTAACTAAAATACATAACACATGGGCATCTATTTTTTTAATTTTTTTGAATCTTTTATCATTTTCTTTTATGTTTTTAAAAACCTAAAAGGCGATCCACCGGGGGGGTGGGTGTGTTTGTGTGTGTTTGTGTGTGTGAGACGTTAGTAATGGCGCATCCTCCCTGGTGCGCCATTACTAACCTCACACACACGCAGGCACACCCCCACCAGACATAGCAATGGCGCACCGCACCTAGGTGCGCCACTGCTATGTAGCATAGCAGTGGCGCACCTAGGTCCGGTGCGCCATTGCTATGTCTGGTGGTGGGGGATGGACCCAAAAAAATAGCAATGGCGCACTGCTCTTGTGGTGCGCCATTAGTAAAAACATAGCAATGACGCACCTGATTCTGGTGCGCCGCTGCTATATAGCAGGGGTGCACCACCATCATGGTGTGCCATTAGTAGAGATATTGGGGATAAGCCTTTTTTTTAGTAATGACACCAGGACGTGCACAAAGATTAATGTGAAACATGAAAAGGCATGATTCTCTCTCCCCAGTTTGTACTATTTCTCACCGTTTCACCGCTCTTCTAGAACAAAGTAATACACAACTTGACATGTGTCTGAAAAAAAACACTTTAAAATCTGACTGTATCCACGTTGTCATCTTTGGTTAGAACTTTATAAGGTCCTTTGAGCATCAAGTGCAGCTTGCTGGATCTATCAGAAATTAAAAATTGATATTAGCGTTTGAGAATACATATCCATGCCAATTTGAAAAAATGATTTGCAGAAGTTCCTTTCATATGAACAAAACCCTGACGAATCAGAACATGAACAACCTGATACAGTACGGTAAGAGAAGCGAGAACAAAATGATTCACAAAAAATACACTTTCCTATACATAGTCTGTTGCATGCTATAAAAACCAGAATATAGTCTGATGCTGCAGGATCAAGATCTTCAAATTATCTTCAATTGCTTGTATTTCACTCAGATCAACCTTAAATTTGTTTTTGAAACGACCTTTAATACTATTAGGTAGCAAAACACTTTTGATTGCAACACTCTGTGTGCAGCTAGTCTGACCAGTGGCATGTGGTTAGTAAATCCAGAGAGAGAATGGAGGTGCCCTCCTATATAATAATTAGAAAACATAATTCTTTTACGAAGAAGAAGAAAAATCATTATTGTGTGTTGGACCATTCGGCTCGTTGGCATCAATTGTCAGTCTTTTCTTAAGAGAGAGAACATCAACTATTGATCTTAAAATTAGTTTATGTCCACTCAAAAGTATTAAAGCCACTCTTAACTTGCATGATCTGCAAGTATTTCAACACTTCCTTATGTGGACTCTATGGCTCGGAGGTCCAGCTTAATAACGATCTGAAGTTAAAATGGAAGCAAGTAAGGAAGCAAAAGCAGTCTGTTAGGAGCACTACCTCAGAAACACATAGCTGCAGTTTCCTAATATAATCTAAATATATTTGAAAAGGTTGATTGTATTAAAACGTCAATAACCGACCATGAATAATAATTTTTGGCAAACAGAAACAACAAAAAGCAAGTTAATCATACACCATGAGATGCGATAGGTATATTAAATTTGAACTACTTGTGCTGAAACAAACAAATTGTGCATGCAGTTTTTTTAAGCTTTAGCATGAGAGAACAGTACTTTGGCAGTGACTGAGTTTCTTCACCAGCACACTGATATTGGCAATTACATGTATCTGTTTCTACTGCATGTTAGATGAAAATCTTGATTAATTTGCTTACCTGTGTAACCTAGGATATCGCAATGCTCATAACAAATCTAATGACGTGTCTCACCTAACCGGCCAAACTCTGTTTTTTTACTTTGCGGGGGAACCTGCCAAACTCTATTATGATCAAATCTTTAAGATAGAGCTCAAGTCAAGTCGCTCGATTTAGAACCTTTTCAGTTTAGAGTTAGTAGCATGTAGCGGCCAGGTTTTCTTATTTGCGTTGGCTTGTTGCCTTAATAAAATGATCCTTTTCCAAAATAATAATATTACAAACACATAGAGGCTAAGAAACAGAAACTTTGTCTAAATGGATTGATACATCTATCTATACATTGGCATATAACCTTAATCTAATGGATGCAGAGCATATCACCGTTTCCAATAAACTAATAATCTAAGAGCACATCATCAACTACGGAGGCGTTCCGTTTGAAGTTCGATGTCATGTAGAAATTTAGAGCGACATTGTGTAGCTCGCTGATGTGTTGTGAATTTGCAACCTTGAGTTTATATATGAACTCACCATGGGATAAAGCTAACATGATATATTGAACGCAAATTAATAAATTGGAGGGACTTAATCTAAATTATAGCAATCGCAGACCTGTGACCATGAACTGACTACATTGCTGTCCCAGCACAACTCTTCGTCTTGGTCAAGCGCCATGGAAACCTAACCTGGAGCAACAGGAAGGGAGAGTGTTGGGCCTTCAGAACCTGCATGTGTGTCAAGTTATACAACATGGATTTGTTAGCAATTTAGTCCCATCAGATTTAGTTCTAAATACTGGTATTGCGACTGAAAGATCATTTATATTGTTACAGAAAAACTACCGAATGAATATGGATTTCAGTGAGAATTGCAAGAAAATTTTATATAAATGTGCTATATATTTAAAAAAATGCTAGCCTTGAACCCTTTTGCCACAGAAAAAAGGAACCACATACATACAAATCTATATAGTACATGTACTAGAGGCAGCTAGTCTATACCTTTTTTTGAGGGAAAGCCATCATGGCTAGCTTTATTGATTTAACATAGGCATTACATCGTCCACAAGCGAAGAGATCAGACAACCCCGGGGCTCGTCTGTCTAGTTTAAAGAGGTCTTATTACAATAAGAAAAGTTAGCTAGCAGATGCGCCGCTTGATTGGAAGAACGAAAATAATGCTTGAAGACAACCTTCCCTATTAAAGAAGAAACATCCACACATTCCGCGAAAATTGCTGTTGCAGCATCCCACCATCTAGATTTGCCATTACAAAAGTTTATGATGTTTAAGGAATCTGATTCCGCCTCCACACGAGGAAACCCTAGGGAGTTTGCAAACACTAGACCATCACGCATCGCCGTTGCTTCAGCCATCATTGCATCTGCAAGATGAGGTATATATTTGCATTGTGCTGCTAAAAAGTTCCCTTTATCATCTCTAATTACAGCTGCCGAAGCTCCTGCACTTTCATCTGCAAAATAGGCCGCATCAACATTTACCTTTATGAACATGAGGTCTGGTTTTGTCCACGTACTTCATCTCTCTATTATCATTTTGTTTGCATTTAGCTTCATGATAATTACTAGCAATTGCCAGGACGGACATATGCCACCGCGTGGGATGTGGTGGTCTACTATCTGTAGGGGAACGCGACAGAAAACGAAAAATTTCGGTATAGCGAGCACGCCCAGGACCACTATGGAGACTGCATACAAGGTTTGATCTGATCCGTACCGACTCGAAGCGCAGTGGAAGAAGAGTCGGTGTAGATCGTCGGTGCAGATCCCCGCAGTTAGGATTTACAACCTCCCAACCGCGAGGATGTACTCCCTCTCCTGACATCCCTTCGGGAGGCGGTCGGACAGTCCCCCAGACAATGTCGCGGACAGCCCTTCGGGAGGACCCTCGAAACTCGGACGGAGACTCGGACAGCCCTTCGGGAGGACACTCGAACAGCCCCTCGGGCAAAAGATCGAAACTACAATCTCTCTACGGGGTTGCACACATACGGTGTCAGCTATCCGGCAGGGCTTCGCCGTCCAGAACTAGTTCCTGCCGGAACCCAGACAGCCTTACGGCTCTACGAAACTCTTTTCGTGGGAGGGAGAGAAGAAGCCAGATAATGCATGGCATGTGTATGAGATCAAGGGATGAGTGTGGAGGGCTGCCCCTCCACCTCTATTTATAGGAAATCCCAAGGGGTAGGGTAGTTTCACACAAAAACCCAAAATGCACATGAATGAAGTCCTTCCACAAGGACCTAGAAGTGAAACCAATGAACAAAAGGGTCCCCAAGGGGGGATACCCCATGTGGCCGGCCACACCCCCATGAGGGGCCCAAAAAATGGGTCCTATCCATCCATGTCATCCCCAAGATCTTTTGGAGCAAAGCCCCAAAAGGTGGCTTTCCATAAAGTAACCATAAAGCTGATTTTCACTATTCACGACGACATTTTTCAGCGTCTGATCGAACTGAAAATATTTATGTGGGCTAAGAACATTTCCAGTACCCACTAAAATGATTTTCAACGCGTTCCGAAACAATTCCGGTTTTAGTGATTTTTATCTGCGAAACGCATCTGAAGTGGCTCCGGCAGCTCCGGAACATTTCCGGTTTTTATCTCAGAAAATTCCAAAAAGCTTCCAGAATGATTCTGGCATCCTCCAAGAATTATCAGGCAAGTGCCGAAACCAATTTGACTTAATGGTGTATCCCGAAACAACTTTTCGGTATCATCGAAACTTATCCGATGACCTCTCTCTGCGGTACGATTCCGCTGTCCGAAAGTTTTCGGTGTCCGAAACTTTTTCGGTGATTTTCTCTCAGACTCCCTGTCTAGTATTCAGCAGATAGATGACCCTTAAGCGTGTGACCCTATAGGTTCGGTGAAGTATAGACATGACCTGGAACCCCTTCCGATCAATGATCAACATCGGAGCCGTGGACACCCATATTGACCCCTATACCCACACGAATGAATATTCGAGTGAACCTCCAGTTGCAGTGAGCTATTCCTGTTGCTTCGCGATATGTCACAAACACCCGAGGTGAGATTTATTGCATGCCCATGGACGAACAATTTGTCCACCATGCAAGTTACCTCGTTACCGGTTTTGTTCTCTTTTCTCGTTTCCGTGTTCCGGCATCCCAGTGATCAAATCACAATGTGTCTGGCCAGACGATGATGGATACCGTTACACCGAGAGGGCCCGAGTATATCTCTCCATCGTCGGAGGAGCAAATCCCAATCTTGAGCTATCTTGTTACTTCCTATACTTTTCCGTGAACCCGAAAGCTGCCGTAATAGCCACCCAGTTACGGATGACGTTTAACAAACCCCAAAGTTCACGAAGCAAGCACGAAGGAACTTGATACTCTCATGGTCTAAGGAATTATGCAAACATTAACTATCTCAATGATATTAACCATAAACTTGTGACGAAGGTATCTCATAGCTTAACATCAATTTGGGTCGATTCAACACAAGTGTTCTACCAACATCGCGCCCTCAGAATTGCCAGCATAGACATGCCCATGATCAGGAAAACAGGATCATCATGCAATACATGAGCCAGTCTTAGAGGCAAGACTAGGAATACATTTTACCGTTTAGTATACCACACGTGCACATGAGTTTCCCTCCGAGCCTCGTGGATATTGCAGACTCGGGAATCATTGCAGTTATGGCATGGAAGCTAAACATTCATTACAAACTTTGGAGATACAAAATAACTGTTATTACTGCCTCTAGGGCATATCTCCTACAGACTCCCACTTGCACTAGAGTCATAATCCAGTTACATGGCTTCCCTAATACCAATGGCTATCCGGTGCTGCTCATGCTTTGCTCGGGGTAGAGGCTTTGTCATCGGGTCTGACACGTTCAGATCCGTGTGAACTTTGCGTACTTTCACTAAACCCTCTTCGACATGATGTCGAATGAGTTTATATTTGCGTTGAATATGTCTTGTCTTATGGTGCGAACTTGGCTCCCTTGCCTGAGCCACGGCGCCACTATTATCACAATAGATTTCCACCGGGTCCAGAGCACTTGGAACCACACCAAGGTCTTCAAGAAATTGCTTGATCCATACCGCCTCCTTGGAGGCTTCTGAAGCGGCAACATACTCCGCCTCCGTCGTAGAATCTGCCACAGTCTTTTGTTTGGAACTTTTCCAATCAACTGCGCCGCCGTTCAATATGAAAACATAGCCTGATTGAGATTTGAAGTCATCTGGGTCAGTCATGAAGCCTGCATCAGTGTAACCACTTACAATGAGCTCTTCATCACCTCCGTACACAAGGAGTAAATCCTTGGTCCTTCTGAGGTACTTAAGAATACCCTTGACTGCGGCCCAGTGTTCCAACCCTGGATCACTTTGGTACCGGCTGCTAACACTTAGCGCATAGGAAACATCTGGTCTTGTACATAGCATGGCATACATAATAGAACCAACTGCCGAGGCATATGGAACATCATTCATTTGTACTCGCTCATCCAGAGTCCGAGGACTCTGATTTTTGCAAAGCACTGTGCCAGGTGACATGGGGAGTAGGCCTTTCTTGGAGTTCTCCATGTTGAACCTTTTCAACACCTTGTCAATGTACGTGCTTTGGCTAAGCGCTATCAGGCGTTTTGATCTATCTCTATAGATTCTGATGCCCAATACATATGCCGCTTCGCCTAAGTCTTTCATTGAAAAACTTTTCTTCAATGAGTCTTTTATTTCGCTAAGAAAATTCACGTCATTTCCAATCAATAATATGTCATCCACATACAAGATTAGAAATGCTTTTGCGCTCCCACTAAATTTCTTGTAAACACAAGATTCTTCGTCATTCCTGATGAAGCCAAATTCTTTGACCACTTCATCAAAACGAATGTTCCAGCTCCTTGACGCTTGCTTCAGACCATAAATGGCTTTCTGAAGTTTGCACACCTTTCCAGCATCCTTATGAACGACAAAACCTTCTGGCTGTATCATGTATACATCCTCTTTGAGGTTTCCATTTAGGAAAGCCGTTTTGACATCCATCTGCCATATTTCATAATCGAAATAAGCAGCAATTGCTAGTAATATCCGAACAGACCTAAGCATAGCTACCGGCGAGAAAGTCTCGTCGTAGCCCACTCCTGGAACTTGTGTGAACCCTTTCGCGACAAGTCTAGCTTTGTGGATAGTAATGTTACCATCCGCGTCTGTCTTCCTTTTGAAAATCCATTTACAACCAATCGGCTTTACGCCTTCAGGAAGTTCTTCCAAGTTCCAAACTTGGTTTTCGTACATGGATTCCATTTCGGATTTCATGGCCTTGTGCCATTCCTTTGAGCTGGGCCCCGCCATCGCTTCCTTGTAGTGCGCAGGTTCATCGTCTTCAAGAATGAAGATTTCATTATGAAACCATTCAGGTGGCTGGATAGCCCTACCTGATCTGCGCGGTTCAGTTACAACATTGTCTGAAGTCTCCGCATCATATGCGACAACTTCCGGCTCAGTTGCAGGGATAATGAGCGGAATTTCTTCCGGTTCCTTAGCCAGATCAACAGTCACCGAAGATTCACTAATCTCATCAAGTTGTACTGTCCTCCCACTTAATTCTTTGGCGAGAAATTCTTTCTCAAGAAAGACTCCGCTTTTAGCTACAAACACTTTGTGCTCAGAGGGTAGGTAGAAGGAATACCCAATTGTTTCTTTTGGATAACCTACAAAGTTACACTTGTCTGATCTGGGATCGAGTTTGGAAGGTTGTAAACGTTTTACATGTACCTCACATCCCCAAATTTTAAGATGCGACAAACTGGGTTTCTTTCCATTCCACATCTGATGTGGTGTCGTCTTAACAGACTTAGACGGTGCTCTGTTTAGTGTGTGAGCGGCAGTTTCTAGTGCATGACCCCAAAAAGATATCGGCAGATCTGTAAGAGACATCATCGACCTTACCATGTCCAACAGGGTTCGGTTACGTCTTTCCGATACTCCGTTTCTCTGTGGAGTTCCGGGAGGCGTAAGCTGTGAAACGATTCCACGGTCACTCAGATGTTGGCCAAACTCATGACTAAGATATTCGCCTCCGCGATCAGACCGCAGAAACTTAATCTTTTTGTTACGATGATTTTCTACCTCATTCTGAAATTCTTTGAACTTTTCAAAGGTTTCCGACTTATGCTTCATTAAGTAGATATAGCCATACCAACTTAAATCATCAGTAAAAGTCACGAAGTAGAAATACCCACCCCGTGCGGCTGTGCTCATTGGACCACATACATCACTATGTATTATTTCCAATAATTCACCCGCCCGTTCAGGATGACCCGTGAACGGCGTCTTGGTCATTTTCCCCATCAGACAAGCTTCGCATGTGTCAAATGATTCAAAATCAAAGGACGGTAAAACTCCATCTCTCTGGAGTCTTTGCATACGTTTCTTTCCGATGTGGCCAAGCCGACAGTGCCACAAGTAAGTGGTGGTGGTATCAGCCTTCTTAAGGCGTTTGGCATTCACGTTAAAGACATCATTTTCACATTCAAGATTTAGTATGAAAAGGCCCCCAACAATGGGTGCAAATCCATAAAACATATCCTTACAATAAAGTGAACAACCATTGTTCTCAGACTTGTACGAATACCCATCGTGTACTAAACATGATCCGGAGATAATGTTTCTACACAACAGTGGAACAAAATAACAGTTACTTAGTTCTAAGATAAATCCTGAAGGGAGACTTAGAGGCATAATGCCGACGGCTTGAGCGGCGATCCCAGTGCCATTCCCGACGCGCATTACGACTTCATTCTTTGCCAGCTTGCGCACCTTCTGAAGCCCCTGTATCGAGTTGCAAATGTGAGCAACCGATCCGGTATCAAATACCCAAGACTTAGAATTTTCGCTAGCAAGCAAAACGTCAATGACATTAACCTGTATAACAATTATACCTTTTCCGGTTTTCCCGGTCTTCTTATCTTCCAGATACTTCTTGCAGTTTCTCTTCCAGTGTCCTGTGCCCTTGCAGTAGAAGCACTCAGTTTCATTCTTGGCTCCGCCCTTAGAGTTGCTTTGGGAGCCGGTCTTACCGGCGCCCTTGCCCTTCTTTGGCTTGCCTTTCTTCTTTTTGAAACTGGCGGTTTTATTCACAAGCAACACTTGCTTGCGATTTTTCCGCAGTCCTCCTTCTGTAGTTTTCAGCATGGCGAGCACCTCTTCCGGTGTCTTCTCCATCCCTGTCATGTTGTAGTTCATGACAAAACCGTCGTAAGACGGGGGGAGTGAAGAAAGCAACATGTCCATCATATGGCCAGGTGGAAGTGGAAATTCTAGGGCTTTAAGCCTTTCAGAATAGCCAATCATTTTGACCACGTGTTCACCAACTGAACTACCCTCAGCCATCTTGCAATCCATCAAAGCCTTCATGATATCATATCGCTCAGACTTTGCGGTTTCTTTGTACAGAGCATCCAATTCCCGGATCATATCACGGGCTTTATGGAATTCAAAACGTTTTTGAAGCCCTGGAGTCATGCAAGCTAGCATGAGGCACTGCACTAAGTTGTGATCATCATCCTTAGTGGCCCAGACATTTTGTTCATCTACCGGTGCATCTGCCGCCGGTTTAGCTGGAAGAGCAGTTTCAAGCACGTACAATTTCTTAGCGCTCCTGAGGACAATCCTCAGGTTACGGACCCAGTCCGCATAGTTGTTTCCAGTCGTAGCTAACTTCTCTTTCTCTAACATCGGGCCTAAGTTGAACGCGGTGTTGCGAGCCATTTGATCTACAACGGAAAACACAAGTTTCACTTAGACTTTTGTTTATAATGAAATTTGCACTAGTGAATAAACATTTTTATTCTAAAGTGTGCTCTCACTCAAATCAATATCTCTCAAAATTGATTTTGAGTGATTCAAGATCCAAATATCAATTCAACGTCATAGAATCATCATCTCATGACAAGGATTTCAATTGGTAGGCCAACTTGCCGATCACATCTCTATGTGACTCTTGTTCATCTTTCGATGCGTGTGTTCCGAGCTCAGGACGATCCTGCCATGAACGTCAAGACAACCAAGTGATCTTGCTGCGAGGTCTAACCTCACCCGCCTTACATTTCTCCAATCGTTCGTACCCATGCATCCATGGCGCACCCCGAAAGGATAGATGTTGTGACGGTGCTGCACTTGGGAGAACACTAACTACTTGATATTTGAAGTGAGAGATCACCCTAATAAAAGCGACTACCGCGCAATCAAGAAGGGTGCATCAAGAGGGATAAACATCTCAGGCAATTCATAATAGCATGATATGGTATAGCCTCTTTCTGACGGAGAAGTCTTTCAATTCTTCGTCTTCGGCATTTGCGTCGGTGTTCACCTTCGCGAAGATTGCCACCACCTTGTCGATGCACCAGATAATATTGCTATCTCTATAGCTAATAAAATAAGTGCATTACTTAAGGTTGACACGCAGGTCATTAAAGTGCAATCATATGGCTCCAGCCATCATGCAGAATCATGACACGCAGGTCATGTTAGTTACATCATATAGTCATCTCATACATAATCAAATAGAATATGAGCATTGCTATACCACATCACATGCACATCCTGCAAAACCAAGTTAGACGCCTCTAATCGGTTTATGCAAAATTTTATTTTACGTGGCTTCTAAGGTTTTGACTTAAACCGCAGCTGCCAACGTTTTATCATCAAGTATGATTATTCAAGTTGCTAGATTAACATCTCGGGGTGTATGAAACACGAGATAATTAAATCTCGAGCCCCATACTAAACTTCGTCATACGCATGACCCCCGTGCAGATCATATCTGCAATGCCCTTTCATCTGCGAATTTCATCTTTCTTTTGACTATGGCAGAACCCAAAGAACTGATAGCACTTCCATGATCAATCAGGATCACGGATTGCCAGAACTTTGTCAAATTCCACCATGCTGTCTCGAGATTGAGCAAACGCAAATTCTAGGGAAGCAGCAAGAACGTCGGGTAACAGATTTCATCTGTCACCCGCATAAATAATTTTCAGCAATAGATCTCATCTACTCCAAAATTATATTATGCAATACCCATACATCTCCATGTATTCTAGATCATAACCTGCATCTACGCATAGCACGGCTCTTGATGCCACTGTAAGGGAACGCGACAGAAAACGAAAATTTTCGGTATAGCGAGCACGCCCAGGACCACTATGGAGACTGCATACAAGGTTTGATCTGATCCGTACCGACTCGAAGCGCAGCGGAAGAAGAGTCGGTGTAGATCGTCGGTGCAGATCCCCGCAGCTAGGATTTACAACCTCCCAACCGCGAGGATGTACTCCCTCTCCTGACAGCCCTTCGGGAGGCGGTCGGACAGTCCCCCGGACAATGTCGCGGACAGCCCTTCGGGAGGACCCTCGAAACTCGGACGGAGACTCGGACAGCCCTTCGGGAGGACACTCGAACAGCCCCTCGGGCAAAAGATCGAAACTACAATCTCTCTACGGGGTTGCACACATACGGTGTCAGCTATCCGGCAGGGCTTCGCCGTCCAGAACTAGTTCCTGCCGGAACCCAGACAGGCTTACGGCTCTACGAAACTCTTTTCGTGGGAGGGAGAGAAGAAGCCAGATAATGCATGGCATGTGTATGAGAGCAAGGGATGAGTGTGGAGGGCTGCCCCTCCACCTCTATTTATAGGAAATCCCAAGGGGTAGGGTAGTTTCACACAAAACCCCAAAATGCACATGAATGAAGTCCTTCCACAAGGACCTAGAAGTGAAACCAATGAACAAAAGGGTCCCCAAGGGGGGATACCCCATGTGGCCGGCCACACCCCCATGAGGGGCCCAAAAAATGGGTCCTATCCATCCATGTCATCCCCAAGATCTTTTGGAGCAAAGCCCCAAAAGGTGGCTTTCCATAAAGTAACCATAAAGCTGATTTTCACTATTCACGACGACATTTTTCAGCGTCTGATCGAACTGAAAATATTTATGTGGGCTAAGAACATTTCCAGTACCCACTAAAATGATTTTCAACGCGTTCCGAAACAATTCCGGTTTTAGTGATTTTTATCTGCAAAACGCATCTGAAGTGGCTCCGGCAGCTCCGGAACATTTCCGGTTTTTATCTCAGAAAATTCCAAAAAGCTTCCAGAATGATTCTGGCATCCTCCAAGAATTATCAGGCAAGTGCCGAAACCAATTTGACTTAATGGTGTATCCCGAAACAACTTTTCGGTATCATCGAAACTTATCCGATGACCTCTCTCTGCGGTACGATTCCGCTGTCCGAAAGTTTTCGGTGTCCGAAACTTTTTCGGTGATTTTCTCTCAGACTCCCTGTCTAGTATTCAGCAGATAGATGACCCTTAAGCGTGTGACCCTATAGGTTCGGTGAAGTATAGACATGACCTGGAACCCCTTCCGATCAATGATCAACATCGGAGCCGTGGACACCCATATTGACCCCTATACCCACACGAATGAATATTCGAGTGAACCTCCAGTTGCAGTGAGCTATTCCTGTTGCTTCGCGATATGTCACAAACACCCGAGGTGAGATTTATTGCATGCCCATGGACGAACAATTTGTCCACCATGCAAGTTACCTCGTTACCGGTTTTGTTCTCTTTTCTCGTTTCCGTGTTCCGGCATCCCAGTGATCAAATCACAATGTGTCTGGCCAGACGATGATGGATACCGTTACACCGAGAGGGCCCGAGTATATCTCTCCATCGTCGGAGGAGCAAATCCCAATCTTGAGCTATCTTGTTACTTCCTATACTTTTCCGTGAACCCGAAAGCTGCCGTAATAGCCACCCAGTTACGGATGACGTTTAACAAACCCCAAAGTTCACGAAGCAAGCACGAAGGAACTTGATACTCTCATGGTCTAAGGAATTATGCAAACATTAACTATCTCAATGATATTAACCATAAACTTGTGACGAAGGTATCTCATAGCTTAACATCAATTTGGGTCGATTCAACACAAGTGTTCTACCAACATCGCGCCCTCAGAATTGCCAGCATAGACATGCCCATGATCAGGAAAACAGGATCATCATGCAATACATGAGCCAGTCTTAGAGGCAAGACTAGGAATACATTTTACCGTTTAGTATACCACACGTGCACATGAGTTTCCCTCCGAGCCTCGTGGATATTGCAGACTCGGGAATCATTGCAGTTATGGCATGGAAGCTAAACATTCATTACAAACTTTGGAGATACAAAATAACTGTTATTACTGCCTCTAGGGCATATCTCCTACACTATCATGAGTGAGTTCACGTCTTATCCACCATAAGTACCAGCTGGCCACCATAAGAGCTTTGTTTGACAGTAATATTTGGTTTCAGTGACAAGGGTAAATCTGGTGCAAGGAGTAGATGTTCCAATATAACTAACCCTGAGCGATCAATCAACTTTGCTTCCTCAATCATTCCCACAATGCCTAGGCGTTCCCAGAGGTGCTTGGCATTGCAACAATCAAACAGTAGGTGGCGGAATCTTCCGCATCTTGACGACATATAGGACATGCCCCATTAGTTCCAATATGACAGTTCGTGAGTATGGACTTTAGCGGAATAATACCATGTAGAGCACGCCAACAAAAAATTTGAATTTACGTGGGACCTTTTGTTTCCATAGTGTACTCCACACTGCTGGAGTTCTTGAGCCTCCAGGTCGCGCCATCACCGTTGCATGTGCCTGGAAAGATCGTATCCATTGTACTTTGTATGCTGATTTCACAGAGAAAAACCCTTTATGATCCGGGTGCCATGCGATAAAGTCCTCGAAAGCCCC
This sequence comes from Aegilops tauschii subsp. strangulata, assembly GCF_002575655.3. Classification (NCBI taxonomy): domain Eukaryota; kingdom Viridiplantae; phylum Streptophyta; class Magnoliopsida; order Poales; family Poaceae; genus Aegilops; species Aegilops tauschii. The sequence continues at coordinate 74,249 of NW_027332533.1, forward strand.
ATAGTTTAGGGGAATTTGCAAGATCCTGTCTACATCAACCGATATGAATATAGATCTGATCAGTTCCTCGTCCCGAAAACCAGTCATAGGGTGAATTAGATCATGTACTCGTGATATCAGTGTTTGCCCCGGTTTGATAAAACTCTCCTGTCCGGACTAGACGGTATCCAGGGGTCGCTCCAGATGTTAATGTTCTCACCAGTACCAACCCTCCAGATATACCCCAACTTAAATGTTTCAAGACCTTTCATAATGCTTTGCCACGTAAACGAAGCACCACTCTTCAGGGTACACTAGTAGAAAAGAGGGCTTTGGTTCAGGCCGGGTCAGCCCATTAGTCCCGGTTCAATCCAGAACCGGGACCCATGGGGGCACTGGTCCCGGTTCGTGAGGCCAGGGGCCTGCCGGGCCTCGTGGGGGCATTGGTCCCGGTTCGTCTGGCCTCTTTGGTGCCGGTTGGTGGGACGAACTAGGACCAATGGGCCTCGCTCCTAGCCGACCACCATTGGTCCCGGTTGGTGGCTTGAACCGGGACCACAGGCTGCCCTTTAGTCCCGGTTCATGCCACGAACCGGGACCAATGAGGTGCCTATATATACCCCTCGCCCGCGAGCAGAGCAGTGCTCTGTTTTTCTCTGGCTGGCGAGGGGAGTGCTTTGTGGTGCTCTACCTCACCTCCTATACACATGAGGTGTTCGATGAAATGCCCGAGCCACACTAGTTAAGCTTTCTCCTCTCGAAGCTCGACCTCAAAGCTCCATTTTCCTCGAGATTTGTCTAGGTTTAGCGGCCCGTCACGTCCTATTCACGTCTTCACCGCCGTCGATCGCCCGCGCCGATCTCGTCGCCGGCACCACCGTGATGAACCGGCAATGGATGTACGGTGACAGACACACCTCCGAGTACATTAAGGGCGTGCATGATTTTCTCGAAGTGGCGGAGGCAAACAAGCAGAATGGTTTTATGTGTTGTCCATGCCCTAAATGTGGGAATACGAAGTCTTACTCTGACCGAAAAATCCTTCACACCCACCTGCTTTACAAGGGTTTCATGCCACACTATAATGTTTGGACGAGGCACGGAGAAATAGGGGTTATGATGGAAGACGGCGAAGAAGAAGAGGACGATGACAACTATGTGCCCCCTGAATATGGTGATGATGCAACGGGGGAAGCTGCCGAAGATCAAGAGGAACCAGACAATGTGCCCAATGATGCTGCAACGGGGGAAGCAGCTGAAGATCAAGAGGAACCAGACGATGTGCCCGATGATGATGATCTCCGCCGGGTCATTGTCGATGCAAGGACGCAATGCGAAAGTCAAAAGGAGAAGCTGACGTTCGATCGCATGTTAGAGGATCACAAAAAAGGGTTGTACCCAATTGCGAAGATGGCAACACAAAGCTCGGTACCGTACTGGAATTGCTGCAATGGAAGGCAGAGAATGCTGTGCCTGACAAAGGATTTGAGAAGCTACTGAAAATATTGAAGAAGAAGCTTCCAAAGGATAACGAATTGTCCGACAGTACATACGCAACAAAGAAGGTCGTATGCCCTCTAGGATTGGAGGTGCAGAAGATGCATGCATGCCCTAATGACTGCATCCTCTACCGCGGTGCATACAAGGATCTGAACGCATGCCCGGTATGCGGTGCATTGCGGTATAAGATCAGACGAGATGACCCTGGTGATGTTGACGGCGAGCCCCCCAGGAAGAGGGTTCCTGCGAAGGTGATGTGCTATGCTCCTATAATACCATGGTTGAAACGTCTGTTCAAAAAAGAAGAGCATGCCAAGTTGATGCGATGGCACAGTGAGGACCGTAAGAAAGATGGGAAGTTGAGAGCACCCGCTGACGGGTCGCAGTGGAGAAAAATCGAGAGAAAGTACTGGGCTGAGTTTGCAGGTGACCCAAGGAACGTATGGTTTGGTTTAAGCGCGGATGGCATTAATCCTTTCGGGGAGCAGAGCAGCAATCACAGCACCTGGCCCGTGACTCTATGTATGTATAACCTTCCTCCTTGGATGTGCATGAAGCGAAAGTTCATTATGATGCCAGTTCTCATCCAAAGCCCTAAGCAACCCGGCAACGACACTGATGTGTACCTAAGGCCATTAGTTGAAGAACTTTTACAACTATGGAATGTAAAGGGTGTACGTACGTGGGATGAGCACAAACAGGAGGAATTTAACCTGCATGCGTTGCTGTTTGTAACCATCAACGATTGGCCCGCTCTCAGTAACCTTTCAGGACAGACAAACAAGGGATACCACGCATGCACGCACTGTTTAGATGACACTGAAAGTATATACCTGGACAAATGCAGGAAGAATGTGTACCTGGCCATCGTCGATTTCTTCCGACCAACCTTCAATGTCGAAAGAAAGGCAAGCATTTCAAAGGCGAGGCAGATCACCGGAAGAAGCCCGCCATGCGTACCGGTAATCACGTACTTGCTATGGTCAATGATTTAGACGTAATCTTTGGAAGTGGTCCCGGCGGACTAGCTGTTCCGAATGACGCTGAGGGACACGCACCCATGTGGAAGAAGAAATCTATATTTTGGGACCTACCCTACTGGAAAGACCTAGAGGTCCGCTCTTCAATCAACGTGATGCACGTGACGAAGAACCTTTGCCTGAACCTGCTAGGCTTCTTGGGCGTGTATGGGAAGAAAAAAGATACACCTGAGGCACGGGAGGACCTGCAATGCGTGCACGAAAAAGATGGCATGCCTCCGAAGCAGTATGAAGGTCCTGCCAGCTACGCTCTTACGAAAGAAGAGAAAGAAATCTTCTTTGAATGCCTGCTCAGTATGAAGGTCCTGACTGGCTTCTCGTCGAATATAAAGGGAATAATAAATATGCCAGAGAAAAAGTTCCAGAACCTAAAGTCTCATGACTGCCACGTGATTATGACGCAACTGCTTCCGGTTGCATTGAGGGGGCTTCTACTGGAAAACGTCCGATTAGCCATTGTGAAGCTATGTGCATTCCTCAATGCAATCTCTCAGAAGGTGATCGATCCAGAAATCATACCAAGGCTAAGGAGTGATGTGGCGCAATGTCTTGTCAGTTTCGAGCTGGTGTTCCCACCATCCTTCTTCAATATCATGACGCATGTCCTAGTTCATCTAGTCGACGAGATTGTCATTCTGGGGCCTGTATTTCTACACAATATGTTCCCCTTTGAGAGGTTCATGGAAGTCCTAAAGAAATATGTCCGTAACCGCGCTAGGCCAGAAGGAAGCATCTCCATGGGCCATCAAACATAGGATGTCATTGGGTTTTGTGTTGACTTCATTCCTGGCCTTAAGAAGATAGGTCTCCCTAAATCGCGGTATGAGGGGAGACTGACTGGAAAAGGCATGCTTGGAGGGGACTCAATAATATGCAGGGACGGATATTCTTGGTCTCAAGCACAGTACATAGTTCTACAGATCACTCTACCTTGGTGACCCTGTATGTCGATGAACACAAGAACAGTCTGCGCTCCAAACATCCGGAGCAGTGCGACGACTGGATTACATGTGAACACATCAGGACTTTTAGCAGTTGGTTGGAAACACGTCTCAGAGGTGACAACACTGTTTGTGATGAGCTGTACTCGTTGTCCAGGGGACCATCTTTGACTGTATTGACTTACAAAGGATACGAGATAAATGGGAATACATTTTACACGATTGCCCAAGATCAAAAGAGCACCAACCAAAACAGCGGTGTCCGCTTTGATGCAGCAACCGAGAGGGGAAAGGACACATATTATGGTTACATAGTGAACATATGGGAACTTGACTACGGACATGATTTTAAGGTCCCTTTGTTTAAGTGCAAATGGGTCAATCTGTCAGGAGGCGGGGCACAGGTAGACCCACAGTACGGAATGACAACAGTGGATCTAAAAAATCTTGGGTACACTGACGAACCGTTCGTCCTAGCCAATGATGTGGCACATGTTATCTATGTGAAGGACATGTCTACCAAACCGAGAAAAAGAAAAGATAAGGAAGCGAATACATCATACGATGAGCCAAAGCGCCACATAGTTCTTTCAGGAAAAAGGGACTCGTGGGAGTGGAGGGCAAGACAAACATGTCTGAAGATTATGAAAAGTTTCATGAAATTCCTCCCTTCAAAGTCAAGGCTGACCCAAGCATCCTGATAAACGATGAAGATTATCCATGGTTACGGCGCAATAAGCAAATGACACAAGCGAAGAAAAAGTGAAGACTTTCTCCCGCAACTATTATGATGATACCATGCCAACTTTGTAACAGACGAGTATGATACCATTGTCCGTTTTGTACACGAAGTGCATCCAGTTTTTGCCGTAACCCTCTCAACTTTCTTGCACATGCTATGTGGGTGAAATGATGACACCATGCCAACTTTCAACATTTTCAGAGTTCATTTGTAATACTTTTTCAATTTCACGGTCTTATAGCTCAAAATAATCAGTAAATGCATGAAAAATAACAAATGAAGTCAGAAAGGGTTGAAAATTGTTGATGTGGCTTCGAATGGTGCATTTTCAACACAGAAAAAGTGTGGAGTTCAAATAAGTTCAAAAAATGAAATCCCTTTGTAACAGACGAGTTTTCGTCCGAAACCCTAATACTTCGAAAGAGATTGTCCATTTTGTACACGAAGTGCATCAAGTTTTTGTCGTAACCCTCTCAACTTTTTAGCACATGCTATATGGGTGAAATGATGACACCATGCCAACTTTCAACCTTTTCAGAGTTCATTTGTAATACTTTTTCAATTTCACGGTCTTATAGCTCAAAATAATCAGTAAATGCATGAAAAATAACAAATGAAGTCAGAAAGGGTTGAAAATTGCTGATGTGGCTTCGAATGGTGCATTTTGAACACAGAAAAAGTCTGGAGTTCAAATAAGTTCAAAAAAATGAAATCCCTTTGTAACAGACGAGTTTTCGTCCAAAACCCTAATACTTTGAAACAGATTGTCCGTTTTGTACACGAAGTGCATCCAGTTTTTGCCGTAGCCCTCTCAACTTTTTAGCACATGCTATGTGGGTGAAATGATGACACCATGCCAACTTTCAACCTTTTCAGAGTTCATTTGTAATACTTTTTCAATTTCACGATCATATAGCTCAAAAGAATGAACTAATAGCAAAGAAAAGAAGTAATAGCTAAAAGAATGAACTAAAATTAATCAATTAAAATATCCTGTTATGATCAACTAAAACAACTACTATTATGAAAGTATTTTCTGTTCAAAACATTAAAAGGCAAAAAGAATTTTCATAAAATCAAACTAAAATTATATAAAATTTATGCAGCTAAAATTATCAAAGTATTTTCTGTTCAAAACATTATAAGCAAAAAGAAAAGAAAATAAATAATTAGAAACAAAATAAAATAAATAAGGAGAAACAAAATAAACTTTAATAAATAAGTGGAAACAAAATAATATAAATAAGCAGAAACAAAATAAACTTTAATAAATAAGTAGAAACAAAATAATATAAAATAAAATAAAATAAAATAGCAACAATAAGTATTTTGTTGTAAGTAGAAACTAAATAAAATAAACAAAGCAAAAATGAAAACAAAAAAACTGGTAAAAAGATAAAAAAAAATGCCACCTACTGGGCCACCACTGCCTGATTACGACTAGAAACCCAACCATGGGCCATGATTCAGGCCTGCAGAAGGCCCAGTAGGCCCACAAGCATCGCTGTGTGAGATTAGGTCCAAAGGCTTGCAATTCAGAGGAGTTCGAGAGAGATGGCAGAGCGGCGCTTATAAACAAGTGTGGTAGCTCCTCAGCTAGCGAGGTGGGACTAAACATCCCACCGCACCGCGGCTTTGGCAGGCGCAGGCCTTTGGTCCCGGTTGGTCGAACCAACTGGGACTAGAAGGGGGCATTGGTCCCGGTTCATGGCACCAACCGGGACCAATGCCCACCTTTAGTCCCGGTTGGTTCCACCAACCGGGACCAAAGGTCACCGCTTCCCGCCCTTTCGGCTGCTGAAAAGAGACCTTTGGTCCCGGTTAGGGGCACCAACCGGGACTAAAGGTGGGCATTGGTCCCGGTTGGTGCCACGAACCGGGACCAATGCTCTTCGTATATAAGCAGGACTTGTGAAAATTTTCGTTCAGTTCCTCATTCTCCCGCCGCCGACGCCGCCCTCTGCCCCGTCGCTCGCGCTCGTCGTCGCCGCCCCCGTCGCCGCCCGCGCCCCGCGCCGCCCCGACGCCGTCGTCGCGCGCCACCCCTCGCCGTCGCCGTCACCTCACCGCGCCGCCCCGACGCTCGCCCCCATCGCCGCCCGCGCCCCGCGCCACCCCGACGCCGTCGCCGCCCCTCGTCGCCGCCCCTGCCCCGAGCACGCCGCCGGCGCCTGAGTATATATATGTTTTTTGCATTTTTATAAAAATGTATATATGTATGTATATGTGTATGTATGTTCTCTGTGTGTATATATATATATATATGTTCATCTATGCAAAAGATAGATTTTTAGAAAAGTTAGGATTTTTTTTTGTTCATAGATTTTTAGAAAAGTTAGGATTTTTTTTTGTTCATAGAGAAGTTAGGATTTTTGTAGAATATGCAAATGTTTGTATATTCATATGAACAATGCATTAGGCAAAACCTTTAATTTTTTTCCTAAATTTTCTATTTGAACATTTTAAAAAAACAAGCAATAGTACTTCATGTATTTTGTCAGAATTTTCTATCGTGCATAGACCGATTTTAGACCACGGGAGCACCCCCCCACCCCCCTATCGTTGCAAAAGTTGCTAAGTGATATTAAGAAGGAAGAAGAAGAAAAAGAATGAGAGGAAAAAGGAAAATAAGAAGAGGAAGAAAGGAGAAGAAGAGGAGAGGAAGAAGAGGAGAAATAAATACGAAGAAGAAAAAGAAGAAAAAGAAGAGGAGAAGAAGAAAGGAATGGAGGAGAAGAAGAGAAAATAGAATATAGGGTTTTTGTTTTTTAGAAAGATAATTAAACGATATTTCGGGTTGACTTTAAGTCCGTCGAGTCTCCACCATATATGAGAGGACGAAGAATCCCGACTGTTGTCGTGGGGGTAGCTTCTCCTTCGTTCCGGTGTGCTAGCCAATTTGGTGTAATGCACTCTGGAACAAAAGGAGGAGCCACCATCACCGACGGTCGTAAATGTCAGAGAGGAATCAGTGAGGGAGAGTCTCCATCATATATACGTGAGCTGAGAGTTTTCAAGAAAAGACTCGACAGAATGATAGTCAACCCGTCTTGAATAATAATGATCTAATTTAGGTTTTTTAGTACATATATTTAATTGTACAAGTTTAATATTTAAATTATGAACATAGGAAATGTCGTACTCGGCGATGAAAGTCTTCCGGGGGAGTGCGACTGGTGCCACGACGACCGAGGTCTGTGCGACAGGTCTCACCTAGACGAGGATCGGCGCTTCAGCATTAAGCTGGAGGAGACCTTCGATGTTGAAACGGTACGCAACGACGATAAAGTGTTATTTTTTTCGTAATTAAGCACGACTTCAACTATTTCAACGTGTACTTTTCATCTTTTACAATTCGACTAGCTTATCCCATGCCATGCAAGACGCTATGTCTTGGAGAGGATGGGTTTTGAAGACCATGAAAGTATGGAAACAAAGAAAATTCACCTAAGGACCCATCATGATATGGATTTTGAAGTAAATCTGTATAATTCTGAGAGTGTAACCCATTTTGGTTGCAAAAATTGGGAAGCATTTTGCAAGATGTATGGTTTTGATGAGGGTATGCTTTTCACCATGGATCTTGGTGATCCTAACATCGACCAAGACAATATGGACATTTGGGTCCTTGTTGATACGCCTCCAATTCTACCGCCATGTGAGTTTCTCAAACATAGTTATTAACTAATTTATATTGTTCATTTCAAAATAGTTGACAGCTTATTTTCATTGACAGCTTATTTTGAATGTTCAAACAATGTGCGGGAGATGGTAGACAGAACCTACTACACCGATGGCTCTGAGTTAACTTATAAGAAGAAAAATCACCTGGTCGCATTTTGTACTGATCTTGAGAATTAAAATATCTATTGTAAAACTCCTCCACATTATGGTCAATACGTGCCACTAGTGCACGTGGTGAACTACGGTAACATCCATGGAGATGTCATGGTAAGATTTTTTACTATTACGACATCCGTGCATCTATTGCATAAATTCTTTTAAAACTTAACTACATTGCTAACTACGAAGTTATTACTATGTTTTTCAACAGATAATCCCGAATGATTGTGTGCCTCATCTGATATATCAGAATGGTCGCATTGATGTTTTGAACATACGGCCAGGTCATCCTACGGATCTCACCTGTCCATACTGGATTTCTAAAAGAAGTGGAGACATGAAAATCAAGGAATGGAAAAAATGTATGGACAGTCGTAAGGAGGTTCTTGGAAGCAAAAGGAAGCGAAGCGCAAGAATTGGAGACAGGATGATCTCTATTCTCCATAATGGAGAGTCAGGGTCTATATTGTTTTATGCTATTTTACCTTAATGAGGGTATTTAGGTCCTACCTAATACTGATGATCATGTGCTAAGAACAATTAAGTAGGGTTGGTTCGATGACTATGAGGATGATGATCGTATGACTTGTTATTAATAACGAGTAGAAGTTGTATGATGATGATTAGTAGGACTTATTATTGCGATGATGCATGATGCGAGCATGAAGAGTTATTATATATCAGTGGGTGAAATGAACATGGGGATTGGATTAAAGAGAAGGCAACATGCATGGTGCATGTTGAAAGTAGTACTAATCCAAACTTGATCAAGTTAGGATTACTATTACTTTCGACATGCACCACATGTCACCTTCACTTTAATCTAAGCCATGTTTAGGCATAGCAGTAGCGTTGGCAAACCAAGCACGAAAATAAGAGAGGACACTTCTCTCTGTTAGCTAGCTAACACACCCTAAATTACTCCCTAAACCACCCCTTAAAAAAACAAAAACCTCAGCTCCTGCCAGCTGCTGACGCGTGGATGCCTATTGGTCCCGGTTTGTGCCACCAACCGGGACCAAAGGCCCTCCTGCCTGGACTCGCCGCAGCGGCCACGTGGAGGCCCATCTGTCCCGGTTCGTGTAAGAACCGGGACTAAAGGGCTAGGGCATTAGTAACGACCCTTTAGTCCCGGTTCAACAACCGGGACAAAAGGCCCTTACCAACCGGGACAGATGACCCTTTTTCTACTAGTGGTAGCTTGTAATAAACTTTCATTAGGGAAGTATTTAGCTTTCAATACTCTTGCACACAGGGAATCCGGGTTAGTGATCAACCACCAACCTTGCTTTAGAGCATGGCAAGATTAAAAGAATAGAGATCTATGAACCCCATACCCCCCTCACTTTTTGGGTAGCAAAGCTTCCACCATGTATACCAGGGCATTCTTTTGTGTTCCTCATCATCCCCCCACCAAAATTGTACTATGAAATCAGTTATCTCCTTGCATAGGCCCTTGGGCAGGCTAAAAACAGACATCGCAAAGACTGGGATGGCCTGGGCTACAGATTTAAGTAATATCTCTTTCCCTCCAGTAGACAATTGTTTCTCCATCCATCCCTTCAAATTTTCTTTTATTCTGTCATAAAAATGCCTGAAACAGTCACTCCTATCTACACCCACCATAGCTGGCAGCCCAAGATACTTATCTGATAATGCCTCAGTATCAATGTGTAACTCCTGGCATATTTCAGTCCTAGAAGTTGCAGGTGTATTAGGACTGAAAAAAATACTAGATTTAGCCAAACTCACCAATTGTCTCGAGCTTTCACAGTAGGCATCTAAAACATGTTGTAAGGAAGCTGCATTTAAAACGTCTGCTTTCATGAGAATCAGAGAATCATCAGCGAATAAAAGGTGTGATACTGATGGTGCATTTCTACACACTCTAATTCCCTCTATGCCACCAGCTTCTTCTTCAAACTGCAATAAACTAGAAAGACCTTCTGCACAAAGGAGCAAAAGGTAGGGGGAGAGTGGACCCCCCTGCCTAATACCCCTAGTCGGGGTGAAAACATCCGTCTCCTGAGAGTTAAACCTTATTTTGTATCTAACAGAGCCAACACAAGCCATTATCATTTCAATCCATTGTTCATGAAAACCCAACTTCACCATCATATCATGCAAAAAAGGACCATTCCACCCTGTCATATGCCTTGTGCATGTCCAATTTAACCGCACATAGTCCAGTCTGACCAGCCCTCTTGTTCTTTATTTTATGCACACATTCATAAGCTATAAGGATATTATCCATGATCATCCTTCCAGGAACAAATGCACTTTGGGTAGGGGAGATAATTTCAGGCAATATATTTTTCAACCGAAGTGCAAGCATTTTAGAGATGATTTTATAAAGCACATTACACAAGCTTATGGGACGGAAGTGAGTTACCAGTTCTGGACTGTCAATCTTGGGTATCATGACAATAGTTGTGTCATTCCATTCATTCAGAATCTGTCTTGAATTAATAGCAAATAGCACCTCATGAATGATCTCATCTCCTAGGATATGCCAATATTTCTTAAAAAATATTGCATGTAGTCCGTCAGGCCCCGGAGCCTTTAAATCCCCAATGCTAAACACTGCTTTTTTAACATCATCCGCTGAGAATGGTGCCATCAAGAAATCATTCATCTGCTCAGTTACTTTGCGTTGAACCTTTTGTAAAAGATTTGGATTTGTATGCTGCACCTCCGAAGTAAACAGGTGAGTAAAATAATTCTGTATGTGAGTGTTTAATAGATATACGAAAACTTGTTGTTCGCCCAATCTCTCGGAGAAGGAGATGTCGATATCACTTCTCTCGGTATGCATATGTTCATGAAGAACTTCTGTACTTAATGGTTTCCTTCATTTGCTTACTAGCTAGCGTGTCAAGGGCCTCTCTATACATATAATACGCAGCGTCGACCAAGCACGGAGATAAGAGAGCTTTCTATTTATTAGCTATCTAACACCCTAAATTAACCCTCCAAAACCCCCTAAACCACCCTTTTTCAAAAAAAATCTCAGCTCCTGCCAGCTGCTGACGCGTAGATACCTTTTGGTCCCGGTTGGTAGCACCGGGCTGGCCGCAGCGACCACGTGGAGGCCCATCTGTCCCAGTTGGTGTAAAAACCGGGACTAAAGGTATAGGGCTTTAGTATCGACCCTTTAGTCCCGGTTCCCCAGCCGGGACAAATGGGCCTTACGAACCGGGACAAATGGCCCTTTTTCTTCTAGTGAACGGGCAAGAAAATCGCAAAACTTACTTTGTGTGCATTACACATCATTTCTTATATCCAATTCTGATAAACATCAATGATAAGGGTACACTATTGTTGCTTCCCGAAGCATCAAAGTGGACGTGAAGAAGCTACGTGCATCAAGCTCTCACCTTGAACATAACTTGATGGCACTGTTGCATGCCATATCCCGAGTTTGGTAACAATAAACATAATGGAGACACATATTTTCAAAATCTCACCTTTACAAAATCATTTGGAAAAAGTAGAAGCTTATATCTGACAGTATGCTTGACAATACGGTTATTGATATGGTTCAAAAAGATGATAACATGCACTACTAGAAAAAAGGCTATTAGTGACGCACCTGTTTTTGCTATTAATGGCGCACTATAGGTGCGTCACTATTAACACGCCACTAGTAACAAATAGTAATGACGCACCTCTGGTGCGCCATTAGTAATCCAGATAGTATTGGCGTACCACCTGGTGCGCCATTACTAACCATACATGTGCGCCACTGGTAAGATGAACAGGTGCTCCACTACTAAAATTTTGAAATCTGGATCTGGATTTGGTACGATTTTTTTTTTGCAATTTTTTCGAATTTTGTTTGGATCTGGTACGTTCTTTGTGCCGGGGAGCTCCACATGTGGCTGGAAGTAGAGGAGGGAAGAGAGGAGGGAGGAGGAGGAAGGAGAGAGGAGAGGAGGAGAGGAGGGAGGAGGAGGAAGGAGAGAGGAGAGGAGGAGAGGAGGGAGGAGGAGGGAGGAGAGACGAGAGAGGGAGGAGGAGGAGGAGGGAGGAGAGACCGTGAGGAGGAGGGAGGGAGGAGGAGGTCGCCGGAGAGGAGGAGGAGCAGGTCGCCGGAGAGCCGTGAGCAGGAGGAGGAGGTCACCGGAGAGGAGGAGGAGGAGGTCGCCGGAGAGCCGTGAGGAGGAGGGAGGAGGAGGTCGTCGGAGAGCCGTGAGGAGGAGGGAGGGGCATGGAGGAGGGGAGGAGGAAGAAGAGGTAGGTAGAAAAGGGAAGAAGTGATGGAGGGGAGGAGGAAGAGGAAGAAGAGGTAATATATATTGTGGTTGTGACGTTACAGACTTAGTAGTGGCGCACCATGGGTGTGATGCGCCATTACTAGTTTTGAAATTTCAAAACTAGTAATGGCGCACCACACCCATGGTGCGCCACTACTAATTTTGTTTATTTTTTTGAATTTGGAAGGCGGGAAAATTACTAATGGCGCACCACACCCACGGTGCGCCACTACTAAATTTTTTTATTTTTTCGAATTTTTTTGCCTCCAGATCTTAAAAGCATCGTAATTTTTTTCTATTAGGTTTTTGAGGATTCTAGAAAATCGATAACGGGCAGAGCCCGTCAAATTCGGATATAACTTTTCGAGTAGATGATTTTTCATATAAAAAACTTTTTCATCGAAGGTCGTATGCAAAAGTTACGGCCATTTTACCGAAACACGGCGGCCTTTCGCAAAAAAATTCAAAATTCATGTTTGTTAATTTTCCTAACTAGAATATATAACACATGGGCATCTATTTTTTTGATTTTTTATTAATCTTTTATCATTTTCTTTTATTTTTTAAAAAACCTAAAAGGCGATCCACCGGGGGGGTGGGTGTGTTTGTGTGTCTGAGACGTTAGTAATGGCGCACCCTCCCTGGTACGCCATTACTAACCTCACACACACACGCAGGCACACCCCTACCAGACATCGCAATTGCGCACCGCACCTAGGTGTGCCACTGCTATGCTACATAGCAGTGGCACACCTAGGTGCGGTGCGCAATTGCGATGTCTGGTGGTGGGGAGATCGACCTAAAAATATAGCAATGGCGCACTGCTCTTGTGGTGCGTCATTAGTAAAAACATAGCAATGACGCACCTGATTCTGATGCGCCGCTGCTATATAGCAGTGGCGCACCACCATCATGGTGCGCCATTAGTAGAGATATTGGGGATAAGCCTTTTTCTAGTAATGACATCAGGACGTGCACAAAGATTAATGTGAAACATGAAAAGGCATGATTCTCTCTCCCCAGTTTGTACTATTTCTCACCGTTTCACCGCTCTTCTAGAACAAAGTAATACATAACTTGACACGTGTCTGAAAAAAAACACTTTAAAATCTGACTGTATCCACGTTGTCATCTTTGGTTAGAACTTTATAAGGTCCTTTGAGCGTCAAGTCCAGCTTGCTGGATCTATCAGAAATTAAAAATTGATGTTAGCGTTTGAGAATACATATCCATGCCAATTTGACAAAATGGTTTGCAGAAGTTCCTTTCATATGAACAAAACCCTGACGAATCAGAACATGAACAAACTGATACAGTACAGTAAGAGAAGCGAGAACAAAATGATTCACAAAAAGTACACTTTCCTATACATAGTCTGTTGCATGTTATAAAAACCAGAATATAGTCTGATGCTGCAGGATCAAGATCTTCAAATTATCTTCAATTGCTTGTATTTCACTCAGATCAACCTTTAATTTGTTTTTGAAACGACCTTTAATTAATATTATTAGGTAGCAGAACACTTTTGATTGCAACACTCTGTGTGCAGCTAGTCTGACCAGTGGCATGTGGTTAGTAAATCCAGAGAGAGAATGGAGGTGCCCTCCTATATAATAATTAGAAAACATAATTCTTTTACGAAGAAGAAGAAAAATCATTATTGTGTGCTGGACCATTCGGCTCGTTGGCATCAATTGTCAGTCTTTTCTTAAGAGAGAGAACATCAACTATTGATCTTAAAATTACTTTATGTCCACTCAAAAGTATTAAAGCCACTCTTAACTTGCATGATCTGCAAGTATTTCAACACTTCCTTATGGACTCTATGGCTCGGAGGTCCAGCTTAATAACGATCTATAGTTAAAATGGAAGCAAGTAAGGAAGCAAAAGCAGTCTGTTAGGAGCTCTACCTCAGAAACACATAGCTGCAGTTTCCTAATATAATCTAAATATATTTGAAAAGGTTGATTGTATTAAAACGTCAATAACCGACCATGAATAATAATTTTTGGCAAATAGAAACAACAAAAAGCAAGTTAATCATACACCATGAAATGCGATAGGCATATTAAATTTGAACTTCTTGTGCTGAAACAAACAAATTGTGCATGCAGTTTTTTTAAGCTTTAGCATGAGAGAACAGTACTTTGGCAGTGACTGAGTTTCTTCACCGGCACACTGATATTGACAATTACATGTATCTGTTTCTACTGCATGTTAGATGGAAATCTTGATTAATTTGCTTAGCTGTGTAACATGGGATATTGCAATGCTCATAACAAATCTAATGACGTGTGTCACCTAACCGGCCAAACTCTGTTTTTTTCTTTGCGGGGGAACCTGCCAAACTCTATTATGATCAAATCTTTAAGATAGAGCTCCAGTCAAGTCGCTCGATTTAGAACCTTTTCAGTTTAGAGTTAGTAGCATGTAGCGGCCAGGTTTTCTTATTTGTGTTGGCTTGTTGCCTTAATAAAATGATCCTTTTCCAAAATAATAATATTACAAACACATTGAGGCTAAGAAACTGAAACTTTGTCTAAATGGATTGATACATCTATCTATACATTTGCATATAACCTTAATCTAATGGATGCAGACCATATCACCGTTTCCAATAAACTAATAATCTAAGAGCACATCTTCAACTACGGAGGCGTTCTGTTTGAAGTTCAATGTCATGTAGAAATTTAGAGCGACATTGTGTAGCTCGCCGATGTGTTGTGAATTTGCAACCTTGAGCTTATATATTGAACTCAAATTAATAAATTGGAGGGACTTAATCTAAATTATAGCAATCGCAGACCTGTGACCATGAACTGACTACATTGCTGTCCCAGCACAACTCTTCGTCTTGGTCAAGCGCCATGGAAACCTAACCTGGAACAACAGGAAGGGAGAGTGTTGGGCCTTCAGAACCTGCATGTGTGTCAAGTTATACAACATGGATTTGTTAGCAATTTAGTCCCATCAGATTTAGTTCTAAATACTGGTATTGCGACTGAAAGATCATTTATATTGTTACAGAAAAACTACCGAATGAATATGGATTTCAGTGAGAATTGCAAGAAAATTTTATATAAATGTGCTATATATTAAAAAATGCTAGCCTTGAACCCTTTTGCCACAGAAAAAAGGAACCACATACATACAAATCTATATAGTACATGTACTAGAGGCAGCTAGTCTATACCTTTTTTTGAGGGAAAGCCATCATGGCTAGCTTTATTGATTTAACATAGGCATTACATTGTCCACAAGCGAAGAGATCAGACAACCCTGAACTCGTCTGTCTAGTTTAAAGAGGTCTTATTACAATAAGAAAAGTTAGCTAGCACATGCGCCGCTTGATTGGAAGAACGAAAACAATGCTTGAAGACAACCTTCCCTATTAAAGAAGAAACATCCACACATTCCGCGAAAATTGTTGTTGCAGCATCCCACCATCTAGATTGGCCATCACAAAAGTTTATGACGTTTAAGGAATCTGATTCCGCCTCCACACGAGGAAACTCTAGGGAGTTTGCAAACACTAGACCATCACGCATCGCCGTTGCTTCAGCCATCATTGCATCTGCAACATGAGGTATATATTTGCATTGTGCTGCTAAAAAGTTCCCTTTATCATCTCTAATTACAGCTGCCGAAGCTCTTGCACTTTCATCTGCAAAATAGGCCGTATCAACATTTACCTTTATGAACATGAGGTCTGGTTTTGTCCACGTACTTCATCTCTCTATTATCATTTTCTTTGCGATTAGCTTCATGATAATTACTAGCAATTGCCAGGACGGACATATGCCACCGCGTGGGATGTGGTGGTCTACCATCATGAGTGAGTTCACGTCTTATCCACCATAAGTACCAGCTGCCCACCATAAGAGCTTGTTTGACAGTAATATTTGGTTTCAGTGACAAGGGTAAATCTGGTGCAAGGAGTAGATGTTCCAATATAACTGACCCTGAGCGATCAATCAACTTTGCTTCCTCAATCATTCCCGCAATGCCTAGGCGTTCCCAGAGGTGCTTGGCATTGCAACAATCAAACAGTAGGTGGCGGAATCTTCCGCATCTTGATGACATATAGGACATGCCCCATTAGTTCCAATATGACAGTTCGTGAGTATGGACTTTAGCGGAATAATACCATGTAGAGCACGCCAACAAAAAATTTGAATTTTACATCGGACCTTTTGTTTCCATAGTGTACTCCACACTGCTGGAGTTCTTGAGCCTCCAGGTCGCGCCATCACCGTTGCATGTGCCTGGAAAGATCGTATCCATTGTACTTTGTATGCTGATTTTACAGAGAAAAACCCTTTATGATCCGGGTGCCATGCGATAAAGTCCTCGAAAGCCCCATAGTTTAGGGGAATTTGCAAGATCCTGTCTACATCAACCGATATGAATATAGATCTGATCAGTTCCTCGTCCCAAAAACCAGTCATAGGGTCAATTAGATCATGTACTCGTGATATCAGTGTTTGCCCCCGGTTTGATTAAACTCTCCTGTCCGGACTAGACGGTATCCAGGGGTCGCTCCAGATGTTAATGTTCTCACCGGTACCAACCCTCCAGATATACCCCAACTTAAATGTTTCAAGACCTTTCATAATGCTTTGCCACGTAAACGAAGCACCACTCTTCAGGGTAGCTTGTAATAAACTTTCATTAGGGAAGTATTTAGCTTTCAATACTCTTGCACACAGGAATCCGGGTTAGTGATCAACCGCCAAACTTGCTTTAGAGCATGGCAAGATTAAAAGAATAGAGATCTCTGAACCCCATACCCGCCTCACTTTTTGGGTAGCAAAGCTTTACCATGTATACCAGTGCATTCTTTTGTGTTCCTCGTCATCCGCCCACCAAAATTGTGCTATGAAATCAGTTATCTCCTTGCATAGGCCCTTGGGCAGGCTGAAAACAAACATCGCAAAGACTGGGATGGCCTGGGCTACATATTTAAGTAATATCTCTTTCCCTCCAGTAGACAATTGTTTCTCCATCCATCCCTTCAATTTTTCTTTTATTCTGTCATAAAAATGCCTGAAACAGTCACTCCTATCTGCACCCACCATAGATGGCAGCCCAAGATACTTATCTGATAATGCCTCAGTATCAATGTGTAACTCCTGGCATATTTCAGTCCTAGAAGTTGCAGGTGTATTAGGACTGAAAAAATACTAGATTTAGCCAAACTCACCAATTGTCTCGAGCTTTCACAGTAGGCATCTAGAACATGTTGTAAGGAAGCTGCATTTAAAACGTCTGCTTTCATGAGAATCAGAGAATCATCAGCGAATAAAAGGTGTGATACTGATGGTGCATTTCTACACACTCTAATTCCCTCTATGCCGCCAGCTTTTTCTTCAAACTGCAATAAACTAGAAAGACCTTCTGCACAAAGGAGAAAAAGGTAGGGGGAGAGTGGACCCCCCTGCCTAATACCCCTAGTCGGGGTGAAAACATCCGTCTCCTGAGAGTTAAACCTTATTTTGTATCTAACAGAGCCAACACAAGCCATTATCATTTCAATCCATTGTTCATGAAAACCCAACTTCACCATCATATCATGCAAAAAGGATCATTCCACCCTGTCATATGCCTTGTGCATGTCCAATTTAACCGTACATAGTCCAGTCTGACCAGCCCTCTTGTTCTTTATTTTATGCAAACATTCATAAGCTATAAGGATATTATCCGTGATCATCCTTCCAGGAACAAATGCACTTTGAGTAGGGGAGATAATCTCAGGCAATATATTTTTCAACCGAAGTGCAAGCATTTTAGAGATGATTTTATAAAGAACATTACACAAGCTTATGGGACGGAATTGAGTTACCCGTTCTGGACTGTCAATCTTGGGTATCATGCCAACAGTTGTGTCATTCCCTTCATTCGGAATCTGTCTTGAATTAATAGCAAATAGCACCTCATGAGTGATCTCATCTCCTAGGATATGCCAATATTTCTTAAAAAATATTGCATGTAGTCCGTCAGGCCCCGGAGCCTTTAAATCCCCAATGCTAAACACTGCTTTTTTAACATCATCCGCTGAGAATGGTGCCATCAAGAAATCATTCATCTGCTCAGTTACTTTGCGTTTGAACCTTTTGTAAAAGATTTGGATTTGTATGCTGCACCTCCGAAGTAAACAGGTGAGTAAAATAATTCTGAATGTGAGTGTTTAATTCCGGCATACCTTCAAGCCAGTTCCCTGCTTCATCTTTCAGTTTTTTGACGTAGTTCCTTTTCCTCCTTGCCGAGGCAAAGGCCTGAAAAAACGTTGTGTTACGGTCGCCGCTCGTAAGCCAGGTCGCCCGTGACCTCTGTCTTGTTTGAATCTCCTCCAACTCAAGCAAGTACTCAATCAATTCAGCCAATTCCCTTCTCTTTACGTCACTATCATCGTTCATAGGACCAGCCATGACTCTCTCAAGGTCACGTTGGGCCTTGCGCAACCTTTTTTTTTTTGTTTCTTAAGGACACGCTGGTCCCAATCGTGGAATATTGCATGCATTTTATTGAGCTTCTCATAAATACTTGTAGCATTAGGATCAGCACCTACATTTGTCCAAGCATCAAGAACAGTATCATTAAAGCTTTCTTCCCTCAACCATCTTGCCTCAAAACGCTTGACCTGTGCATTATTTCCTCCCATCTGATTGTGAGAAAAATAGTCTGTATCCACACATAGGGGCCGATGATCAGAGTGATTATATTCCAAATTTTGTAAGGCTGCATCAGGGAACAAGACCGACCAGCCATCATTGGCTAGTCCCCTGTCTAGTCTTTCACGTATTCTGCCTCTATGCCATGTGAAGGGATCACCAATATACCCCATGTCATGCAATTCACAGTCATCTATTGCCTCTTGAAAAGCCTGCATGTACTGGATTGGTCTTGGATTTCCACCCTCCTTCTCATGTAGATATTGGATCTCATTCAGGTCACCGATCAGCAGCCACGGTAAGTTGTTGCTACGATGCAACTGTCGCATACGACTCCACGTCATATGTTTATTTTCCCATCTAAACTCACCGTACATCCCAGTCAAGCGCCAACTGACGTTATTACTTTCTTCAATTCTTACATCAATGAACATAGAGTCTAATGCTAATCTTTGAACTTTAACATTATTTTTCCATGGAGTCCGGTCGTGCTGCACGAGACATCAGACTTCCGCTCGCTCGTCCGCTCCCGCGAGCGGCCGGGCGAAAACCCCAGCCCGCCGCCGCAGCCCCCCTCCACCCTCGCCCCCCTCCCTCGCCGCCGCCAGGGGACGGCGCCGGGCAAAGCCCGCGCGTACGTCGGCGGCGGCGGGGCCCTTCCCCTCCCCGCGATGCGCCAGGACGGCGCGGGATGGCCGGCTTCGCGGCGGGGCGCGGCCCGACGGCGGATCTCCTCGGGTCGGAGGCGCTCTATGGTTGGCTGCAGGGGGAGGCTTCGTCGGGCGATGGGCGGCTGTTCCACGGCTTGCGGCGTCGAGTGGCGCGTCCATGCGAGCGGATCTGGTGCGGCGCCCGGGAGATGGCGAGGTGGAGGAAGAGGGCGCCGAGAGGGGTCACGGTAAAGGAGGAGGAGGGCGCGGGGATGAGGGCCGGTGCGGATCTGGCCGGCGTAGGGCTGGGCAGCAGTCCGGCGGTGGCAGTGGCGCGGATCTGGCGCGCTGCCGCCATGAGGGCCCGAGTTCAGCCCCGTGCTGCTCCTGGCCTGGCGCGGAGGTGGGCACCGCGGAGGGCGGCGCCGGCACTGCACCGGGCGGCGAGTGGAGGGCGTCGAGGGCACTGATGGGCCGCGCTGGATCTGGGAGGGCTGCGCTTGCTGGAGCAGGGAGGCTCCAGCCGTGGTAGATGCGGGATGCGGGGCCCGATCTGGCCTCTGCATGCTCGCCGTGGGGAGGTGGACCATGCCTTCACGGCTTCAACAACAAGGTGCTGCGGCGGCGGCGGTGTGAGACGACATGGACGAGCTCCGTAGGGCTTGAGCGGAGGTGTGCGACGATACGGACGAAAGTCCTGCACAACAAGAGCCAGTGCCGATGGCGCCTGAGGGTGTCATTTTCCTCCTTGGAGGCGCCACCGAGGTGTGTCGGCATCTTCCTCGGGCTTGGTTGGTAGTGTCTCCGGGCGAAAGCCTAGGTCCGGTTGGATCGGCGTGATGACGGCGTCTCCGACGTCGTTCCTTTGTTGGGAGCATCACGTTTTTGAGACACTGCTTGGAGGTTCTATGTGGCGCTCCTCCGGTGCTCGCCGCTGTTTTTGGTGAAGCTCCAGGAGCAATGTACGCCATCGCTGATAAGTCCAAGACGAAGCTTTGTCTGGGACCGATCGAGTTCCGCCATCTGCCTGCACTCTGCTTCAAGGGTGGATGGTGCGTTGACAAAGAAAGTCTTAGTTGGAGCTGCTGCTGTCTTCTGAGGATACCGGCGTTGGTCAAGTGACGCGGCGGTGACGCTTAGCCTAGGACAGGCCCTTTTTGCTTTGTAGTCGTGTTGGCTGTGATGGTAGCTCGGCAGCTAATAGGGCTGTCGTTTCTTTTTCTTTGATCTTCGGATCTTCATCGTGTTGTTCTTCCGCTGCTTCCTGCTAAATCGAATCAAGCCAGCATTTTGCTGGATCTTAAAAAAAAAACATTATTTTTCCATAACAGCAGTAAACCTCCTCTCCTTCCGTCACTGGGACAAACAAACTTCTGGTCCATCTTGAGCCTTCGACGTAGACACTCAGCCGGATAACTGTCAAGGTGTATCTCCGACAAAAACATCACCTCGGGGTCACATCTTCACTGGGCATCCAGCAAAGCACGCACCGCCGGGGCGTTCCCAAGCCCTCGGCAATTCCAACTTAATATCCCCATTACATTCAATTCCTCCGAAACAAATCAGACAAACTGTTCTAAGAAACCTGCCGCAGTTGCGATGCGAAGGGACAAATAGTAGTTGACGAAGTAAGAACCATAAACCGATCACAGCACCTTGAGTGGAGCTGTGCCGGGACAAAAAACCAGCACCGCGGAGCGAGCGCTGGGACGTGAACAACGCAGCCGTCAAATCCTTTCAAACAGCCGGGAGCAACGCATTATCAGCAGCGTCTAGGCTGTAGCTAGGAACACTGCATCAACGCATCAGCCGGGAGCAACACATCCATGCATGAACGCATCACGTCTCCTTCTCTCGTCAGATCATCAAAGTAATTGCATGAAGATGCCCATGACCTGTAACACAGGATCAACGACAGCCGCCGCTGGCGGCGGCGGTCAAAACCTAGATCGCTATTCTAATCGCCGCAGGGCGTTGAAAGATGATTATACATAGAGAGGTAAAGTTGCCGGCTAGCTTTTGCAGCTAGTCTATATCTATATCTATACCAATTAATAAAAGAAATAGGTATTCTAGATATTAAATGTTTTTAAAATACTCATATTTTCTAAACCGTAACTTCAAATTTAACATATTATATATGAATTTTGATTAGAAAAATATGTAGAATCTGAATATGATGTTATTTTACCTGTTAACAATCTGGAGAAAAATACTATCTAAGGACCAATACCTATGACATGTATGGCAAGAAATAGTGATGAAATATGGACACAAGTACCTGCGTCCATAGGAGACTATACAAAAATGTTCTTTTTCAGACAAAAAAAATCTCTCTTTATGCTTAAAAAATCATGTATCTTTTAACAACTCTTCATGTATTTAATAAATATGTATGTGAAAAAAAGTGTTCTAGAGTTACCCTAAGTTGGTGATGCTTAAACTGAAAACCGGCCTTTATGCACACATGTCTCCGTAGTGTGCTAATGTGTCATCGTCTATTTTTATCGTTTTCCTTTACCGACCCGTAACAATACCCCATTTCATACATGACATGAATAAATCTAATCACTTGCCCATTTCTTTGTACGGATTAAATCTATATGCAAGCCGTGTTGGAATAGAATATATGTGGTATCTTGAACTGCGCTTTTGTAGGTTAAGACCATCTTTGTTTGGGCCGTAACTACAAATTCTCAGATTATAGACAATTTTTTGTAAATTACGAGTGTGTGGTATTTTTTCTCCCGTTGCAAAGGTACATAACTATATATATGTCCTAGACTTGCACGGAACTCCTTGCTTGAAAGACTGCAAAGGGATTCTTTAGGTTTTCGGACACCATAGATCACACTGGAATTATTGGATTAGCAGTACGACTTTTTGACTGTGGAATTGGACATATCAGGGACGGATTAATTGTCATCATCTATTGGCATGCGGCATGATCATTTTCAGAGAAAGTTTCTTCGCTTTGCCTGGCTGCCTCCCTCTTTTGCGGAGTAGTAGTACAAAGCTAGCAACGGCCTCCAGGAGATAGAGAGTGAGCCAACAGATCAAAACAACAACAACACTGCAGCAGGGTGGAAAAATAATCGCGCCATGACCGCCATCCGCCGTGCCGATCCCATCAAAATTGAATTGTTAGACCTGCTCAAATTCCTAACTGCCACCCCTTCCTGATTCGTGTGGATACCCGATCTGAGCACACATCGGCAACCCGCAGGTCTCCCCTCTGAATCTGATCCGAGCAGTCCAGGCACAGGTATAGCGCGTCCCTTTTTGGCGCTGGCTTCTTACTCGCCGTCTGACATCACGCATGCCCTGCTACTCGCCGTCCAGACGCTCTCGTTGCCTGCGTTCGATCCACACTGGAGAGAACATACAGGACGGAACGGCGGCGGCGCCTGCCAGTGAATGACAGCTGACAGAGGAGAGGGCTGTTGTCGCCGCCCAGTTTTGGTGGCTGCTGCAAGCCGTGGACCGTGGAGGAAGCTGGCGCTGCTGCAAGGCTGATGACAAGCCAGCGTGCACGACGACGCGGCGCTGCAGGATCGAAGGAGGACGAACCCCATACAACAACGACGAACGAATATAATCTTCTTAGGAGATCGGACCCCACCAGCGTACCAGTTTTTATTACTTATTATAAAAAAATCGTGTATGGGCTGGACTAAGAGGGTGTTTCTTTCTAGGGACTTATTGGTTTAGGGACTTAAAAAAGTCCCTATAAGTTCCATCTAAACCAAATGGGAGGGACTTATAGGAACTTAAAGTGGGCATTTGAGACTTATGAAATAAGACTCTCAAGGAGGGACTTATAGGGACTTATAGTTGTAATATGGTCTTATAGAGACTTATAAGTCCCAGGAACCAAATAGGTAGGGACTTTTTAAGAACTTCGGACTTATAAGTTGGGACTAAAAAAAGTCCTAGGACTTATGAACCAAACAGGGCCTAAAGCAGGCCCAAGTCTGCCATCGTGCTACCACGGAGGCAAAAACGAATTGTTCCATTAGTACCACATCGGTTAATTCCAAAACGTAATCGTAAAAGCGTAATACAATTGGACGAAAGCGTATTGTGACGATGAACCCATGGAGTCAATCCATGCTTTATTATTATTAGGGATAGACTAGCAAAATATACACATGCCACTGGACAATTGATCAACCCGCAGAAGTGTTCTATCCTCTTTGGTGAGCATTGTCGTGTGGATGACCGGGAAGCTGTTATTCAGGTTTTGGAGGTGCAACAACATAGTTTTGAGGAATGCTACCTGGGTCTTCCTACTCCAAGGGGCCGCATGTCTAAGGATAGGTTCCAAAACTTGCAGCAAAAGTACATCAAGAGAATGATTGACTGGGATGGTTGTCAGCTTGCTCAGAGTGGAAGAGAAGTCCTCATAAAATCAATCGCCCAAGCGATCCCCACATATATTATGAGTGTGTTTAAACTACCGGCGTCCACTTGTGAGGACCTCATGAGAATGATACGAAATTTCTTTTGGGGAGTTGATAAGGGGAAGAGAAAGATGCATTGGCGTGCTTGGATCCATTTGATAAAACCAAAGGTGCAAGGAGGACTTGGCTTCCGCAACCTACGCCTTTTTAACCAAGCTGTGCTCGCTCGCCAAGCATGGCGGCTCTTGACCAATCCGGAGAGTCTGTGTGCTCGTCTTTTGAAAGCGAGGTACTACCCGAATGGAAGCTTGGAAGATACGGTTTTCTCAGGAGGAGCTTCGGCGACTTGGCAGACAGTTGAACATGGGCTGCAACCAGTGGCGGATCTTGAGCCGAAATTATGGGGGGGCCATGGGCTAGAGGGGGGGTGGCAAACATAACTATTTTAGCAGATTTTTAATGGAAAATATGCCTAACACAAAGGACTATATACATGTTTTCTTGTGAGCTTGGGGGGGCATGGCCCAGGTTGGCCCCATGTAGCTCCGCCACTGGCTGCAACTTCTCAAGTCTGGCTTAGTATGGTGCGTGGGGAACGGCAGGTCCATTAGAATTTGGAGAGACCGATGGATTCCACGGAATGGGGGAGGATGACCGGTGACACCACAAGGCCGAAGCCGTCTCCGCCGGGTGTCTGAGTTATTGGATAATCATGGTGGTTGGCGTATGGACGTTATTCATGACACGTTCCTTCCGGTGGATGCAGAAGAGATTGCCAAAATTCGAACTTCACCTCGTATGGGTGAGGATCTTCTTGCGTGGGGACCGGAGCAGAATGGTTGCTTCACAGTACGGAGTGCTTACCGACTTGCTCTGGAGGATCATCTTCGATCCTCTTCAGTCGCGGCGGGCAGGGCACCGGATGGGCGACGAGCCGTCTGGGCTTCTATATGGAGGTGCCCTGCTCCTCCTAAGGTTCGCACCTTCACTTGGCGTGTGATCACAGATTGTCTACCAACATGGGTTAATAAAAAACGGCGTAGTTTGGAAGTCCTTGACGACTGCCCCCTCTGCGCGTTGGAGCCGGAGGACACGTTTCATGTATTTTGCAGATGTCCTAGAGCGGTGGCACTTTGGCAAGCGATGGCAGAACAGTGGCGGATCCCCCTGCCAGCGTCGTTTGAATGGACGGGCCCTGAGTAGCTTGCCCAAACGTTTTGCGACCTGCGGGACACTGAGAGATTGGAGCTCATGATGACATTATGGCGTTGCTGGCACGTTCGCAACGAGATAACACACCATAAGCAGCCCCCCCCCCCAGTTGAAGCATCCAAGAGGTATCTTCTAAGCTACATGGACTCACTAATTGGTGTGCAGAACAACCCAGGTACGGATCCAGTTAAAGGAAAGCAAGTTGTGGATGTGGTGACTCCCAACAAGCCATTACCGCATGCTCAGCCCATCAATGGTGCCCCACCTAGGTGGTCTCCTCCGGCTCAAGGATGGGCAAAATTGAACGTTGACAGATCGTTCTGTGCCACATCGGGAACTGGGGGGTGGGCATGATTCTGCGCGGCTCCATCGGTGACATCATTTTCTCATCCTGTAGAAAGTTGCACACATGTACAGAACCATTGGAGGCTGAGCTCTCAGCTTGCATGGAGGGCATCAACCTCGCCCTGCAATGGACGGTGATACCGATAGAAGTAGAGACGGGCTGCCTTGTCGCTCTTAACATGATTAATGGGCCGGACAGAGACCGGTCTCGCTATACCATGTTGGTTGACCAAATTCAAAGGCTTTTGAGGGAAGGGAGGATGTTCAAGCTAACTCATATTCGTAGGGAACAGAATGGTGCAAGCTATTATCTGGCCTCCTTTGGACGGATAGAAGGTCGCATTGTGGTGTGGTTGGGTTCGGGACCAGGAGACGCCCCTGATATTTGTAAGAATGACTTATGTCCTGACTGATGAAATAAAATCTTCCTTTCACCCGCAAAAAAAAAAAAAATAGAGAGATGCACCATGCATATCTATCCGGCTATCTATCCTTGCTTTTTATGTAGGAAAATAATGAAAACTTACCAACGGCATGGCGGCTGTGTCGAGCGGCCAGTATGCCACAAGAATTACAATACGTGTCGTTCCATCGAACCCTCATTTGACCGGATTAGTCTGAATCAGATCGACAGAAAGTAAGTACCACCGAAAAACTACACAAGCCGAGCACTCATTCTCTTCCTCTCCCTCATTCCCTCCGCCCTCGCGTCGTCCCCAGAAAAGTACACTGGCCGAGCCCCAAATCGTGTCGCCGGTACCCCCTTCTCAGCCTTCCTGCCTTCCCTCGCCGTCGCCAGTGTAGGGCCGTCGGGCTAAGCCCGGTTGGCGGACAGCGGCATCGGGTTTTCTCTGCAGCGGCGGGATCTCGTGGTGGGGAGGCGGGCTCGGCCCAGGTAAGCTTCGGCTCATGCTTTCTTTGTGATTTGTGGCGTTCGACTCAAATCAATCTGCTTGTTCTTCAATTCAGGGAGAGAGGTGGTGGTCATGAAGTTAGTTCCCCGGTGTTGCTTGATCCCCCATTTGGAGCCCGAAGTTTATTGTCAGATGTATATGTACAGATGTCCTGTGCGCGTGGCCAGGTGTTTCTTCGGAACGGATGTGATCTTTACATCTGCCTCATACTCTGCATCTCTGTTCACTGATTGGTCGCTTATTGAATCATCAGTGGGTACGTATATGAATCACTGAGAGTAGGTGTAAATAAGCGATGTGGGATTATTATTTAGCCGAACAAGCATTGGAGAGAATCATATTATTTTTTCGGCATGGTGGACCACATGCATGCAAGGTCCAGATCATCAAAAAATAAACATACATGTATGGCCCAAAGCCTGACATACATGTAGGGCCCAAAGCCTGACGATCAGGGCGTTTCTTAGGTTGGGCGATGTTTTCTCAACGCCCGCAGGAACGCAAGAATTTTAACGACGAAAGTTTTGACGGACGGATGAAATTAGTATCACCTTTTGTCTATACAAATCGTAAAAGCGTATTATGACATGAGAAGAAAGTGTATTGTGACGCTGAACCCGACAAAGTCAATCGGTGCTTTATTATTACTAGCATAAATGCCCGTGCGTTGCAACGGGAGACAAAAAACCCACTTTAATAATGCAATGGCTCACATCATGAACCGTGATGATATCAACAAACTCCTTGAAATCCTCCACATTGTCACATGAGAAACAACATAATATGAGAAACGTTTTACAAAGATCACACATCTTTCTATGATATAACAGAGAAAGGTGCGGAGTTTGAGAAACAACATAATATGAGGAGCATTTTACAAAGATCACACATCTTTCTATGATATAACAGAGAAAAGTGCGGTTTGAGTTGCACAAAGTAGGGACTCCGAGTCCGATTCCTTGTACTTTGATGACGGGTGCTAGTGAGTTGATCAGAAAAATAAGAGTAAAGATGTTTTCTGTTCTCAGAAAAGTATAGCATGACCAACAAAAAATGAACACCTTTTTATTGTGATTTAGACTTTTTTTGCATGTGTTATACGTAATATTTTTCTCTTGAGTTAAAAATTTCGGTACGTCAAATATTAGTATTACAACGTCATATCTTAGTTCTTGACGTCAACAGTTCTGATATAAACAAGTGGTTCAACTGTGGCATATGCACCTAAACAAAACACCTACCAATTCAGTTACAAACGAAGCGTTTCAACAAATTTAGACACAAAAGAAGAAATTCATCGGCCTCGACCATGTAGGTAAATCATGATATTTTTGCACCAGACCGTCTGATCTGGTAGACCGGTCGCACATGTGATGATGATCCGATTGCATGGCCCTGTCATGTCCGCCGTGGGTGATGTTGTGTAAGCCGTGCGTTCGCACATCACATTAATTTTTTGAATAACTCCCCCCGCAAAAAATATTTTTTTGAATAACTCAAAATCATGATTGGCCACGATCTAAGTTTTTCTCCAGTGCAAAGACATCTAATTTTGTATATGCTCATGTTTTTCTTTGTATGTGCTCAAGTCTCAACTTGCATGTTCCATAAAAAAATTGTACGCATGTTTTTTTATATATATCTAACTCATAATGGAGTGTGGCGTAGTCCTCAATCATCATGGCCGATCCCTTTGTTTTCTGCCTCATCTTCCACACGCACATGAAAGTTTCCTTCTCTCATTCCCGGTCATGATTTAATTCCTCATTCCTTGTTTGGTTTTTAATCACATCTGAAATCCCTTGTTCTTTCCTTATTATCTCAATTCCTCTTTCTTTCCTTATATTCTCTCAATGCCTCTTTCCTTCCTTATTCTCATTCCTTGTTTGATTTTTAATCACATCTGAAATCTCTCGTTCTTTACTTATTATCTCAATCCCTCTCTTTCTTTCCTTATATTCTCTCAATGCCTCTTTCCTTCCTTATTATGAGACGTCTGATTTCCTCCATAATGATTCCTGAGATGGCTCCTCGATATCCAAAAGAAAATCAAGACGTATATAAATTAGGAAAAATAGATCTAAGGGAGCGATGTGGGTCTATTTAATAGGATAATCAACATTGTATTCTCATATCTTGCAATCCAGCTTAGTCCAGATTTTTTTTTGCGTCGGCCGCCTGGGATTATTTGACAGGTGCGAAACCTTTTCTCTCAAACACGAAAACATCCTAGCTCAACTGGCGACGGCTTGGCATGTTAGGTCTGGTGGTTTTGAGTTCTATCCCACCGAAGAACAGTTTTTTTCTGCCTTGGATCGTTGACGGAGGATGAAATCATCATAATGATGGACGAAACTACAGACGGTTCCTCGAATTAGTACCACCTCGTGTGTTTTAAATTCAAACTGAAAGCATAAATTCATGGGAAGAAACATATTGTGACGGTGAACCCGACAAAGTCAATCCGTGCTTTATTATTATTAGGGAAAGATTATTATTATTATTATTATTATTATTATTATTATTATTATTATTATTATTTGGGAAAGAGGAAAGATATATATAATACTAGCAAAAAGACCCGTGCGTTGCAACGGAAGGAAAAAACTTCACGCAGGCCTATAACCATATAAGCATTGCTCAAGTCCCCCCTCCTGTCCATGTTCTCTATTTTAACATGACATCTCACCCATGTCGTCACTTGTCGTCCTTCCGCCTTCACAAACAATGACCCCGGTGTTCACCTAATCTATTTTTTTATCGGCGGTGTTCACCAAATCACAATGGGCCCGAGCATGGTCAATCCCAATGCGATGTCCCTGCAAAAAAAAAAGAAATCCCAATGCGATGAACTCAGCCACCGCACGTCGCATTGTACCATGCCAGCGCAAGGGAACGTTAAAAACTCAGCCTGTGCACTGTAGCGACCAGACCTCAAATGGCCTGTGCTGCTGTGCACCAGTGTCATCCCTGGATCAGTAATGCTGACACGCACAGTACAAATGGAGGATTTATAACAGAGTAGCAATCACACACTTATTACATCGAATATCTCCAAAGAGATTAAGTATGATAAACATGGCTTAAGGCCATCTAATAACGATAACAGCGGAAGACTTGGAAGATAAGTGAGTCCATCAACTCCAGCGGCATCACTGAGTATAAGACCACAACCTAAGGCACCTTACTCGTCGTCTGAAAAGTCTGCAACATGAAACGTTGCAGCCCGAAAACGGGTCAGCGCATAGAATATGCTGGCAAAGTAACACATAGAGAGCAATGAACAATAATAATGCTATACTACATGCATATATGGCTGGTGGAAAGCTCTATGGTTACAGTTTTGCGAAAAGCCAATTTTATCCTACTTCAAAGGAATAAATTTTATTTAACTATCATGGTGGTTGAAACGTTGAGAAGGTACCTCCAACTCAATCCCAATTAAGTGTCATCATTAACCCAACAAAATTAATTAATAGTATCACGGTGATGAGATTCAAATGATAATCCAGGTACTAGATACTCAAGTTGTCCATAACCGGGGACACGGCTAATCATGATCAGTTTGTACACTCTGCAGAGGTTTGCGCACTTTTCCCCACAAGACTCGATCGCCTCCGCTTGATTCTCGCACTGCATGATGTTTGAGAAACGGATGACCGAGACACAGTCTTTCAGAAACAATCACTCTCTACTCTGGATGGACCGGTACACCTACTTTCCCCTACATCTGCTAGTCCACCTCTTCAAGAGATCCTGTAACCTACTCAGCTATGCTAGAGCCCATAATAGCTTGTGGCTGCACACGGAAGTTTCTAGCATGAATAATCTTATGATCCCTTTGAGCCTGGGTGGCGGACCTTATACATACAGACAACACTGGGTTCTCCAGGTGCCTCAATCCACCCAGATGTGAGTTTTAGTTGCCACCTTAAGTTGAACCATTATTATCAATCTCACATCTGTCATGAATATCACTCAAACCCAAATCCACGTCTACGAGCATAGCATGGCAATAATAAAAGCAACGTAGAAGTAACTCCCAAGGGTTTGATAATAAAACAGGTAATAGGTACTACCTCAACTACTTCCCAAAACCCACAGTTTATTAGATCCTAATCATGCAATGTTTGAGGAATAGATCTAATGCAATAAAAACTGGGTATGAACGGGGTATGATCAAAGTGTTACTTGCCTTGCTGATGATCCGCAAAACCTAGCGATTCGAAGTAACAAGCGGCACACTCCGGGTACTCTATCGCAAACAAACAAGCATACAATCAGTACTCAACTAATGCACAGGTAAAACTCGAATGAAAGATCCAACCAGAAAGTTCAACTTAAGAACTCCGGTTTGCAAAAAGAATCAACTCGAAAGAAGCAACGAAAGTCAAACGGCGAAAGAAAGAAACTTCGTTTGCTAATCTGGATCTAGGGTAAATTTTACTGTAGCAAAAACTTGTTTGAGTAGATTAATCGGAAAGAGAATTTCGAGACGAAACTCTAGGCGCTTGAATCGCCTGATTCCGATAAACGAGCGAGAAGTTAAACAGATTCGAAAATTCGATCAGGGATCGAATCTGAGAAAATAACGAGAAAATCCGTCGAAAAGAAAAACGGACGAACGGTTAAATAACGGACGTTCTTTAACAGAGAAAAACCGACGAACGCGTTCGTTAAAACGAACGGTTCGGTGAACGCTCGCAAAATAAGAAAACCGAAAAAAACCGATCTAGGGTTTTTTTTTAAAACGAAGGGTTTTTTTTACAAAAAACCGGTCAACAACGAAGACGGCCGGCGGCAGTACCTCGACGGGCGGGCTCCGACGAGGGGCTCCGGCGGCGGGGCTCGGGCGCGAGGGGTGCGGGGCTCGGGGGGGGGGGGGGGGGGGGGGGCTCCGGCGGCGAGGGTCGGCGGCGGCGGCGACGAGGCAAAAGGCGGCGGCGGCGGGCGAGATGCGGGTGGCGGCGGCGATGTCGGCGGCGGCGGCGGTGAGGAAAAAGAGGGGGGTCCTATTTATGGAAGGGGGGGTCCGAGGTGCTTGGGGAAGGGGGCACCCGAGGCGGCGGCGGCGTCGTGTCCCTGGCGGACTCCGGCGGCGGCGGTGTGGGGAGAGAGGAGAGGGGCGACGGGGCGGGCCGTCGGCTGGGCCTTTGGCCCAGTCGGCGCGTGCGCGTTTTTTTTTAAAAGTACCGCGGAAAATATTGCGTAGAAAAATAAATAAAAATCAGAAAAATATGAAATAAATTTTCCCCGTCTAGTTAGAAAATCTAGAATAGGGTGAACATTTTTAAAATCAAAAATAAATAATTTCAAAACATGCAATATTTTTAATGCAATAAAAATTGCAATTAAAATCCAAATAAATTCCAAATAATGTTTTTAACATTTTTCCTCCAGTATTTCAATTGTTTTGGAGAAGTCATATTTTCTCCTCTCGTTTATTTTAAAATGAAATATTTTTCCGGAGAGAAAAATAATTAAAACCAAAATCCTCGTCTTATCATTTGATGAAAATCAAATATGAAAATTCGAGAAAATCCCCAACTCTCTCCGAGGGTCCTTGAGTTGCTTAGGATTTATCGAGGATTTGCCAAAATGCAATAAAACATGATATGCAATGATGATCTATGTATAACATACCAAATTGAAAATTTGGGATGTTACATGCACCTGTACAGGCTAGGATTTAAGTAGTAAACATTCGTTTTTTTGAAATTCATAGGATTTCTTTTATGAAAAAAATATGCACCAAAATCACATCATAGTATCATTATGTGATAGTTTTTTTTGCTGTCATTGCTTTTTTTGATAATGTGATTGTTCCACGTATATGTCACACCAACTTTATGTTGCCATTGTTGCTCTTTTCATGATTAAATTAAAAAGTATCTTATAGAAAAATATTACGAAATTATGTCTTTCTAAGAAATATATGAGGTATTTATGGGTGCGTTGTTCTTGGGTGTGTTCTGAAACCAAATGATAACCTAATGTGAAGAACAGTTTGTTGATAAATTAAAAAAATTAGGTCAAATAATTACAGAATAATAACCCAATAAGAGGGGGAAAAGGTGTGAGAGTTAACACGCTAGTACAGACCATGCAAAGGCACCATCCCCTTTTTTAGGGTAACACAGTTTTATTTATTTATTCAAAGCTCTAAGATATCTGTCAGGAAATGATGCTGTTCCTGGAAATCACGTAAGCATATTCTTGCATCGCCATTGAGCAAGGTCACTGTTTCTTTGCTCTGCCCTTCGGGGAAGTTGGCTCCACGATCTTCAGCGTCTTCGTCACCGTCTCATGGTCGCCAGCCATGTCCTTGCGTCCTCATCGGCATCTCCCTGACATAGTCGCCAGCCATGTCCTTGTTCACGTCTGATACATGCCTTTTCTTCTCTCTCCCTCCACAGGGCCCTTCCAAGTTCTCTTCTCACATTATCTCTCTATATCAAGTCTCGAGGCTGCTTGTTGACTTGTTTAACTCCCCCGTATTTAAATTGGTGAGAATTAGTGCAAAGAAGTGAGGTGGGACTAATTATTTGAGAAGGAACATCAGTTTTCAACATAAGCTTAATGGAGTTCAGTTGGTTGCGTTCTTCTTGATGGAACAGGAGGTCCTGTCTTCGAATCCTACATGAGCACCTTCTTTTCACCTTTTTTTATTTTTATTAAGCGGATCATGGAAGTCCGCTGGGCATATAGGCCCAGCAAAGCGAGGACCAGGTTGCACGGGAAAGGCCCCAGCAAGGCACAAACTGTACTAACGGGGGTTTGAAATTAGTACCACCTCGGATAGCAAAGTAAAATAACGAAAGCGTAAATTCACGGAAAGAAGCGTATTATGATGGTGAACCCGAGAGGCTCAATCCGTGCTTTATTACTAGGGAAAAGATATATAGGGAAAGAAAAGAATACTTTGATAGATTTGTTTCACTACTCTTCACCATAGCCACCGCCTCCAATCAGTCTAACTCAACATCAATGGGTAAATTACTCCACCACAAAGCTAATGAAATCCTTTCCTGCAGCGCAAGAATTTCTATTTCCAAAACATCCTCACTTTCTCCCAGAAATCTGCATGAGCTGGAAATAATAACGCCAAGGTGACACTAGTAGAAAAAGGGGCTTTCGTTCCGGCCTGGCCAGCCCATTAGTCCCGGTTCTTATACGAACCGGGACCAATGGGTGCATTCGTCCCGGTTCGTGAGCCCAGGTGGCCGGCCGGGGCCTCGTGGGCTTTGGTCCCGGTTCATCTGGACCCATTTGTCCCGGTTCTAGGCACGAACCGGGACCAATAGGCCTCGCTCCTGGCCCACATCCATTGGTCCCGGTTCCAGCCACGAACCGGGACAAATGAGTTGCCTATATATAGCCCATCGCCGGCGAGCAGAGCACTCCACACTGCTCTGTTTTTTGCTGGCCGGCGAAGGGAGGGCATTTGGGTGCTCTAGCTCACCTCCTATGCACATGAGGTGTTCGATGAAATGTCTGAGCCACACTAGTTAATATTTCTTCTCTCGAAACTCGACCTCCGAGCTCCATTTTCCCCGAGATTTTTCTAGGTTTAGCGGTCCGTCACGTTCCGTCCCCGTCTTCACCGCTGTCGATCGCCCGCGCCGATCTCGTCGTCGGCACCACCGTGGTGAGCCTCTTGTTCTTATCTTCTTTCTGAAAGAAAAAAATTCTTACTTCAGGTAGATACTTGTCTAATTTTCTTACTTTTATTATTCCTTGTTATTATATAGTGCGATGGTTCTGGTATCCGCCCCCGTCGGCCCTCGTCCTGTCTATGATTCGGATGTGGTATATATTATCTTTTTATAACTATTTGGTTCATTTATTGTTTATGACAATTATGCCGACCAACGTGACATAGATTTTATTTATGTAGGAGGTGGTTGAACCAGAAATTCCAACCGACCCTATTGTCGAGAGGTTAAATTTAGTTGAAGAAGAAAACAATTACTTGAAGGAAAAAATAAAAAAATGAGGAGGAGAAGATGATATTGGAGTTGAATGTTGCGGATGTCGTCGATGATCACAAGATCAAGATGGATGCAATGCGGTTGAGGATTAGAAAGATTAGAAAATATGCCATTCATACCGAGGCTTGGTATCATTATGTCGTTGGATCAATTGTTACCTTAGTTGTGATTATGATCGCATTTGTTGTTGCATTGAGAGGTTTTACATAGTTTCAATGTATGGTTTAACTAGATGCTCTGGAGAGCTATATGTTGTTCAATTTGAACTATGTATGTACTTTGGTTTTAATGTGATGATGAACTACTATTAATTTGGTCACTTATCTATCCATGTTCATTTGTAGTGCTTTTCAATTTCAGGGTCTTATAGCTGAAAAAAATCAGTAAATGCACGAAAAATAACAAATGAAGTCAGAAAGGGTTGAAAATTGATGATGTGACTTTGAATAGTGCATTTTGAACACAGAAAAACTATGGAGTTCAAATAAATTCAAAAAAATGAAATCCCTTTGTAACAGATGAGTTTCCGTATGAAACCCTGATACTTCGAAAGAGATTGTCTGTTTTGTACATGAAGTGCATCCAGTTTTTGCCGTAAGCCTCTCTACTTTCTTGCACATGCTATGTGGGTGAAAGGATGATACCATGCCAACTTTCAACCTTTTCAGAGTTTATTTGTAGTGCTTTTCTTCAGGGTCTTATAGCTGGAAAAAATCAGTAAATGCATGAAAAATAACAAATGAAGTCAGAAAGGGTTGAAAATTGATGATGTGGCTTTGAATGGTGCATTTTGAACACAGAAAAACTATGAAGTTCAAATAAGTTTAAAAAAATGAATTATCGGTTGGTGCCACCAACCGGGACCAAAGGCCGCCGCTTCCCGCCCTTTAGGCTGCCGAAAAGAGACCTTTGGTCCCGGTTGGTGGCACCAACCGGTACTAAAGGGGGGGAATTGGTACCGGTTGGTGGCACGAACCGGTACTAAGGCCCTTGTATATAAGAAAACACTTTGCGTTTTTCACACTCATCTCTGCAGTTGCCCCGGCCCGACGACGCCGCCAGGCTGCCCGAGCTCGCCCCGTCAACGCCGTCGCCGCCCTCTGCCCCGTTGACGCCGCCGCCCCTGCCTCGACCACGCCGCCGTCGGCCCGCCCGACCATGCCGCCGTCGCCCCGCCCCGACCACGCCGCCGCCGCCCCTGCCCCGGCCCGACCATGCCGCCGTCGCCCCTGCCCCGCCCCGACCACGCCGCTGTTGCTCTGCCCCTGCCCCGACAACGCTGGTCAGGCCAGCGCCGCCCACTTCCTCCCTGTTTTTTCCCACATTTATATGATGTTTTTTTCCAGATTATATGTATATGTGTGAGTATATGTATGTGTGTATATATGATTATATGTCCTGTTTTTTTTCAGATTTTTTGTTCATATATATGATGATTTGCTTTTTGCTTTTTTATAAAAATGTATATATGTATGTATGTTCTCTGTGTATATATGTTCATATATATGCAAAAGTTAGATTTTTAGAAAAGTTTTATCTATATATGTTCTCTGATTTAGTACATTTTAGGTTAGTTTCATTTTTAGAAAAGTTTTATATATTTAGGAAGAAGGAAGCGAGAAGGAAGAAGGAGAAGAAGAAGAAAAAGTGTTATATATGCATATTTTTAGAAAAGTTATATATATATATATAAAGTTATATTTTTAGAAAAGTTTTATATATCTAGCTAGGAAGAAGGAAGAAGAAGAAAAAGAAGGAGAGGAAAAACGAAAATAAGAAGAAGAAGAAAGGAGAAGAAGAGGAGAAATAAATAAGAAGAGGAAAAAAGAACAAAATTTCGATATAACCCCCTCCCAGATAACTTCGACATGAGGGGCGGTCGATATATATACCCCCTCTCGACCGTGATAACTTATACCACGGGAGCACCCCCCGGCCCTCTCGCTCGACCAAAACTCTCGAGGACTCCCAAACCCTAGAAAAAAACGATGTCGGTCTCCTACCCCCTCCCGCCGCACCCCTACCCGATCGACAAACTCTCTTGAGGCCACCCAAATTTACCAAGTTAAAAGAGCGTTGTCGTCGAGGCCACCCTGAACCCTTGAAGCGTTATTGAGGCCACCCCAAACCCTTGAAGCGTTGCCGAGGCCACCCGAAACCCTAGAGAAGCGTCGAGGCCAGGCCACTAATATGATTCCTTATTGTGCTGCTAGCTAGTTCTACGTTTGCCACTAATATATTCATCTGTCATGTTTGAATAATAATTGCCATCTTGTAAATATTTGCAGAAACTATGGATCCGCACCCCCGAGACGAAGCAAAAGAAGCGGTGTTGGGGGAGATAATCGCACAAGGAAGTGATGCCGTCTTGTCGTTTCTTAACGACACATGCACCGATGGTCTGGAAAGACAGGATGAAGAAGCAGGCTACGACGATGATCAAACAATGGAGGAGGAAGGACACCGTGATGACGGCTCCGGTGACCGAATCGAGGAGGAAGGACACCGTGATGACGGCTCCGGTGATCGAACGGAGTCCGGCCAGGTATATATATTAATTAATTAAGCATGTGCTGACTGTATAGCTAATTGATGCATTAATTGTTTTTGGTATGTACACATATTAACTCTCTTCTTTTTCTTCTTTTCTAGCCCTCCGGATCGAGCAACACTTCGGTAACGAGACGAGGCCCGAAGAGAAAGTTGCGCACGGATGAAACATACACGATCATCGAAATTGATCGCGCTGGCCAACCGATTGAACCCCTCCGGACCAAGCAAAAATTTAATGCTCAGTGCGGGGTTCTAGTTAGGGACATGATTCCGATCAGCATCGAGCAATGGTTGAATCCTAAGGACATAGACTCTTAGGTGTCTTATGTCAGCGATAGGCAGAAAGCTGATCTTTGGACCGCGCTGCAGGAAAATTTCACCTTCCCGCCAGAGGAAGATCCGGAGAATCCAGTTAAAAAGCCAATGATCAAGGCTTATGCTCTTAGGAAGATGGCTGGGCTATTCAGGAGGTGGAAGAATGAGCTGAAATCATCGTTTGTCAACCAAGACAAGACTCCAGAATTCATCGGCCGATTTGAGAAGATCAAAGATCAGTGGCCCGCATTTGTCACCAAAAAGAAATCTGAGAGAGCAGCGAAGATGTCAGCGACAAACAAGAAAAATGCTGCAAAGAAGGAGCATCACCATCGCACGGGGTCAGGTGGCTACCTGAAAGCCCGGTCGTTGTGGGACAAGGCTGAGAATGACCTCATTGATAAAGGGATCGAACCAGAGACGCGACACTGGCCAGACCGTTGCAGGACTTGGTTCTTCGGGGTTGGGGGAAAATTGGACCCTATAACAGGGAAGTGCGTTTGGACCAACGAGCAGTTGAACACACCCATCGAGAAGCTTCAGGAGTATATCAAAAAAGCGCAGCAAGGGACGTTCGTTTCGGACAGAGAGAACGACGAGCTCACAGAGGCCCTCGGGAATCTTGAGCGCGGATGAATGGTTTCTCACGCGGCATCCTTACTGTCACCGCCGATGCAAGTCCAAAACGAAGCATCTCGCTTGTGCCGCCCGTGCCTCTTTGGATGATGTGCCGTTTTTGTGCAATTAATTATGCCACCACGATCGGAGGAGAGAAAACGATCGAAGGCATTGTGTACATTGACTACGGCTGCAACGCGGCTATAAAAGGGCACCATTTCCTCATCCCTCTCACACTCATCTCTCAAGCCTCCTCCGCTTCTTCTTTTCGAGCCAAATCCACCACTCGAGCCACCATGCAGTTCCACGGCCCTACCTACCGTCGCCCTCGCACCGTGTCGGAGTGTCGGTGTACAAAAAGAGGGGCGCACTTTTCTACCCCTTTTACCTGTGCACGGGCAGTCGGAGCCGCGACCACGGTCACACCAAGCAGAACAGGGGAGGTGAGCCAAGGTAAGACCGAAGCCCAAGATGATCAGAGCAACACCAAGGCCAAGACCACAAAGAGCAGAGGGACGATGCAGGTTCCCCCAGCAAGACCCTTGCCGGAGCAGCCTCGGTAGCCCCAGCAAGACACTTGCCGAGGCAGCTCGCCCCACACCAACAGAGCGAGCCACCCTTGAGCCCACGGTCTCCAACATCACGTTGGGCCAGGGCTCGGGAGGCACCTCCGTGGTGGTATGCAGATCTTTGTGAAGACAAGGAACACTCAAGGTCGGATGAGGATTAGAAGACGATGACCCTCGGGAAGATCCTTGCTGAGGAAGGCCACCAGACCTCCGGCAAGGTCCTTGCCGGGGACGACAGCGCGCCACGGCAAGACCTTTGCCGGGCCACCCGGCAAGGCCCTCACCAAGGACGTCAGCAGGGTCACCGCCAGGCCCGCACCAACCAAGTTTCCACCGCCGCTCACATGCAGCTGCCAGCCCAACCAGATGGGCAGGCACCTGCGTGGCAACATGCAGCTCACAGGCCAACTCATCGAGCGCCTGCATGGCGGCATGTAGATCTTTGTGAAGGCTCCACCACCGCGCCACCTCAGCTGCCTGCCTGCCTACATGGCACCGCATGCCTCACTGGCCAGGGCGCATGTCGGAGCGAGAAGGAGTGGCGACGGACGGGACGGGCCTCGCCCCCGTCCCCAATAAAGCAAGGGGACACCTAAGCTACACATTAAATGCGTCTTGTCCTGTAATACGAGCGATAAGCTCGCAATACTGTACGCCTTTCCACCTCCTGTATGCCACTGTGGCAGCCCCTTTCGCCTATAAAAGGAGGCCCATGGCATACTGCAGAAGGATTCGGCTCTTTCGGACCACGCACTCACCACAGCTAGTTTATGAGCTCAAGAACTCTCTGAAATACACCCACCAAAGCAGGACTAGGGTTCTACGCATCCTTGCGGCCCGAACCTGGGTAAACGATCCTTGTGCTGGTTACTAGCCCTGCTCTTCTCGCAACCCCGCGCCCCGGCAACCATAGTAGGGATTCTTGTGATCCCATAGGTGTCGTTCCACACTGACATCTTTGGCGCGCCAGGTAGGGGGCGCAATTGTGAGAATCTGGTCTAGTAGTTAGCCTGGCAGTTCTTCGTCGCCATCGGTCCTAAGAAGAAGACGACCACAGCGATCGGCTCGTTGGGAGCCGAACAGCCCGTACCGGTGCGGACGAGCAGTGGGCCGGTCGCGGACAGGACCCAGGCCGCGGTCCGCGAGCACCAGCATCGCCCTGGCAGTCAGAGCCTGGCGAGCGGCGTCGTTCGCGCACTAGACGACCGGCCGCACGTCGCCAGATCCAAAGACGGAGCTGCCCCCCCTCCCCGCAGGCAGCGCGGGGCCCTCCAGGGGTGTCGTTGTGCCACCTCCGGGCGGCGCAGCGACCTCCAGGACGTCCACACTGGCGACCACTGCGCGCTCTTCCCATGGTGTGCGCGCCGAGCAGTGTCACCACGCTGGTGACCCTGGGCACCGCCGTCGGAAGAGCCCTGTGCGTCATCCGCAAGATGAAGGGGTTCAGCATGCCCGCCGAAGTGCTGGCGAAAATGGCACGCAGCCGCTGGGTCGTAACAGAGCTCCTTCCAACGTAGTTAGAAGTCGAAGCGCGCCGCGATCCACGCAGCTGTCGCCGCCGCCCACGCCAGCAGAAGCTTTAGCGCATGCGCATCTGCTCCTCGACTTCCCTCCTGCTGCGGAGAAGCTTGACGAGTGGAGGGCCACCGTCCGGAGCCTCGTCGCCGTCGCCAACAAAGACGATCCGTGACCGACGGGGCCCTCGGCTCGGTGCTCCACCGAGCCACCACATGCTGGCGCTGGGAGGACCGGGGGAGCTGCTGCCATGGTGCACTCTCCTCCTCCTTGCCAGCCGCCGCGGGCGTCGGCCCGTCATGACGACGCTTGTGATAACATCTCCATAGCGTCGTCCGACACGCGGACCCTCCGCGACCAACGCCAGGTCCTTCGGGAACGAGCTCACGAAGACGCTCGAACCACCGTCGAGCGCCGGCCCGAAACACGTCGCCAGTCAGACAAGCGGGCGGGACACACTATGGACTACCCGACACCGGGGGGCTCCGGCGGCCTACCTTACGAGGTGGGCTGCCCGGCCTTTACTCGTGAGCTGCGGCAGTTCCAGTGGCCGTCCCACCGCATGTTCAAGCCCGACGTCGGCGAGAAGTACACTAGCAAGACCCATCCGTCCGAGTTCCTCAGCATCTACACCATCGCGATGCAGGCTGCTGGAGCTCGCGACGACAAGGTGCTTGCCAACTAGTTCCCGCTGGCGCTGAAGCCCAATGTGATGTCTTGGTTGATGCACTTGCCGGTGGATTCCATTTCTTCCTGGTCGGATCTGTGCCATGAGTTCGTTGGCGCCTTCACAGGAGGCCACCAAGCTCATGGCCAGGCCAGTGATCTGCATATCATTCCCCAGAAGGAAGGGGAAACCCTGCGCAAGTACATCCAGAGATTCAGCCGGGTGTAGTACAACATCCCCGACGTTCATCCCACCGTTGTGATCAGCGCGTTCCACCAGAACGTGCGCAATCGCAAGATGCGCGAAGAGCTGGCGATGACCAAGGTTAAGGATGTGGCCGAGCTCTACGTTCCGGCCGATAGGTGCGCCCGGGCTAAAGAGGGAAGGAAGTACCCCGGCGAAGACGCAGGCGCGGAAACCGACTCTACCGATGAAGACGCCGCTACCCCGACGAAGAAGGGCCGGCGTCGCAACAGGAAACGCAAAGGCAAGGCCGTGCTTGCCATTGAGGGATCTGACGACACCGGTGCCGGCAAGAAGGTCAAGGCAGACGCCCCCGGCAAGGAGATTGCAGGGTGCGCCGCCTGCCGGGCCTTGGCGGCTACCGACAAGCCAGGAAGCTCCGGCAAGCAATACTGCAAGATCCACCACACCAAGGGCCATGACCTCCAGAACTGCCGACAAGTCGAGCTGCTTGCTGAGAAGCAAAAAGTTGAGTACGAGAGGCGGGACAAGGAGAAGGACCAGGACGGTGCTGAGGGATCCGGCAAGAAGAGTGGCGGCCAAGGAAGCCGCCCCTGGCAAGGACAACCAGCAAGAGAGGCCTGCCCGGGGCCGTGACAAGAAACAAGAAGACGATGATCATGACGAGGATGACGAGTCCGGTGAGCAAGGGTTTCAGAAGGCTACGGAGGCCATGTGCGTCGATGGCGGCACCTCGCTGCATACTTCTCACCGCCAGCTCAAGCAGTGGGCGCGTGAGATTACAGCAGCAGAGCCGTTGTTTGACGCTCAGAAGCCACTGAAGTGGTCCAGCACGCCCCTCATCTTTGACGCCGAGGACCACCCTGACCGCACAACCGCGGTCGGGTGTTTGCCATTGTTGGTCTCACCAATGATACGCAACCTCAGGATGAACCTGATCTCACCTGTCGTGATCAAAAGATTGCAAATCCCTGATGGAGACCTAGAGGAAACAGGTACGTTTCAAGGGGTCAATCCGGGGAGGAGCCAGCGGAAGGGGAAGGTCACCCTGCCCGTGACGTTTGGAGGGGAGTTGAACTACAGAACGGAGAGGATCGTCTTCGACGTGGCCGAGATCCCCTTGCCCTACAACGGGATCCTCGGCCGCCCAGCACTAGCCAAGTTCATGGTAGCATCACACTATGCCTACAACATGCTAAAGATGCCCGGGCCATTGACCATCATGTCCGTCCCCTCCGACAAGAAGGACGCGCTGATCTTCGCCGACCAACTCTACCGGGAAGCAGTTGCAGCAGCTGCCGTCAAGGCGCCTGCTCCTGCCGCTGAAGGCCCGGGAGGAAAGAAGAAGCCCGGCAAGACCTCTCGCACCCACTCCGGCAAGCGCACCTCCTCGGAGTGTTGTGCTACCATCGAGGACGTGCCAGAGAGCTCTATCGGCAAAAGCAAGAAATCCAGAGCCGAGCCACCGCAGACCAAGAAGGTGTCCGCCAAGGAGGATGGCACGGGAGGGGCCTTCACCATAGGCTCCACCCTCAACAGCAAATAGGAAGGCGCGCTCGTCACCTTCCTGCGGGCAAATGTCGACGTGTTTGTGTGGCAAGCATCCGACATCCCCGGTGTTCCCAGTGAGGTGATTGAGCACCACCTAGCTGTCTGCCCTCATGCGCGGCCTCTCAAGCAGAAGGTCAGAAAGCAGGCTCTAGAGAGGCAGGAGTTCATCACAGAGGAGATCAGGAAGTTGGAAGCGGTAGGTTTGGTGAGAGGGGTGCTCCACCCGACGTGGTTGGCCAATCCGATAGTGGTGCGCAAGGCGAATGGGAAGTGGAGGCTGTGTATTGATTACACAGATATCAATAAGGCTTGTCCTAAGGACCCCTTCCCGTTGCCGCGCATCGACCAGATTGTTGACTCCATAGCCGGGTGTGATCTGTTATCATTCCTCGATGCCTACTCGGGCTACCACCAGATCTTCATGACAAGAGAGGATGAAGAAAAGACAGCGTTCATCACCCCATGTGGCACGTATTGCTTTTTACGGATGCCTTTCGGGTTGCAGAGTGCTAGCTCAACATTTGCAAGAGCAGTCCAAATTGGTTTTGAACCCCAGCTCCATAGAAATATGGAGGCGTACATGGATGACATAGTAGTCAAAACTAAGGACGGGCCAACTCTTGTGCAAGATCTGGAAGAGACATTTGCCAACCTGCGCAAGATCAACCTCAAGCTGAACCCTGAGAAGTGTGTCTTCGGTGTTCCATCCGGCAAGCTTCTCGGGTTCTTTGTGTCGCAGCGCGGGATCAAGGCAAACCCAGACAAAATCAAGGCTATTGAGCAGATTGAGGCGCCCAAGCGGATCAAGGATGTGCATCGGCTCACCGGCTGCGTTGCCGCCATGAGCCGATTCATCTCCAAGTCTGCCGAGCGCGCCCTTCCTTTCTTCAAAATCTTGAAGAAGACAGGCCCAATGGAATGGACCCCAGAAGCCGAGGCAGCGTTGCAGGATCTGAAGAAATACCTTTCCTCCACGCCAATACTGGTTGCGCCTAAACCACAAGAGCCGTTGCTGCTGTATCTGGCGGCGACGAATCAAGTGGTCAGCGCCGCGCTAGTGGCACAGAGGGAGGTCAACGAGGAGGCAGTGACGGCGGCAGAACCAGCGGATGGCAAGCCCAAGATTCCCCCGGCAGGGCCTGGTGCCAGCAACGCGAGGCCCCCGGCAGAGTCTGATGCCACCAAGGCAGTGCCCGCGCAGTCAAGTGAGGTGGTGCAGAAGAAGATGATGCAGCACCCAGTTTACTTTGTCAGCTCCCTCTTGCAGGGAGCTAGATCGAGGTACTCCGGTGTGCAGAAATTGCTCTTCGGCCTTCTTATGGCCTCGAGGAAGCTGCGTCATTACTTCCAAGCCCACGAGATCACTGTCGTCACCCGCCTCCCGTTGCAACGGATACTGCATAACCCAGATGCAACCGGAAGGATCGTGG
Organism: Aegilops tauschii subsp. strangulata; assembly: GCF_002575655.3. Classification (NCBI taxonomy): domain Eukaryota; kingdom Viridiplantae; phylum Streptophyta; class Magnoliopsida; order Poales; family Poaceae; genus Aegilops; species Aegilops tauschii. Next base: position 118,158 of record NW_027332533.1, read on the forward strand.
AGTGGGCCTTGGAGTTGTCAAGTTTTGGTTTGAAGTTTGAAAGTACCTCGACAATTCAGAGCAGAGTCTTGGCGGAGTTTATTGCAGAATGGACCTCAATGCCTGACGAAGAAATCCAGGAGACCACTCTCCCCGGCAAGGAGGCAGATCGCGACTGGATCATGTACTTTGATGGGGCTTTCTCGCTACAAGGCGCCGGTGCCGGTGTGCTGCTCGTCGCACCTACCGGAGAGCACATCAAGTACGTGATCCATATGCACTTTCCCTGGGAGATGTCCACCAACAACACTGCTGAGTACGAGGGATTGCTTGCCGGTCTCAGGATCGCGGCAGACCTCGGGGTTAAGAAGCACATCGTCAGGGGTGACTCGCAGCTTGTGGTCAGGTAGGTCAACAAGGATTACCAGAGCCCATTGATGGAAGCTTACATAGATGAAGTGAGGAAGCTGGAGGAGCGCTTTGACGGTATCCAAGCGGAGCACGCCCCCCGAATGGAGAACGACACCGCCGATTACCTGTCAAAGCGTGCCGCATTCAAGCTACGTGTGGAACCAGGTACCTTTTTGCTCCGTTTAACTCAACCATCCATCGAACCATCAACGGGGTAGAACAAGCGGAGGAAGTCAGGTCCCGGCAAGTACTTTCCTACCGAGCCCCCTGGGGCTGCCGGCAAGGGTGTTGCCGCGGACGCTGAGCCTGCCCAAGAGCAACTGGCTCCGGCAGGGCGTCAAGCCCTGGCCGTAGAGAGAGCCACTCCCATGGCGGAAGAAATGCCTTTGGTCCTTGCCGTCGAGCCCCAGACTCCAGCGTGGGCGCAGCATACCGTCCAATTCCTCCAAACAGGGGAGCTTCCTGAGGAGCAGGAAGAAGCAGAGAAAGTAGCCCGTCGGTCCGCCCTGTACCAGTTCGTCAATGATGTCATGTACAGGAGAAGGCCGAACGGCATGAAATTGAAGTGCATCCCCTAGGAGGAAGGACTGGAGCTGTTGGCGGAGATACATGGAGGCATATGTGGCTCCCACATAGGGTCGAGGGCCCTTGCCGGAAAGGCGTTCCGGCAAGGTTTCTTCTGGCCCACCACCCTCCAGGATGCGATGGCACTAGTAACCAAGTGTGAAGCATGTCAGTTCCATTCAAAGAAGCTTCATCAACCAGCCCAAGCCCTTCAAACAATCCCTCTCTCTTGGCCATTCTCGGTCTGGGGGCTTGACATACTGGGCCCTTTCCCCCACGTTGTCGGGGGCTTTGAGTACTTGTACGTTGCAATCGACAAGTTCACAAAGTGGCCGGAGGTGGAAGCAGTGAGAAAGGTGACTGCTCAGTCAGCTGTCAAGTTTTTCAAAGGGCCGGTCTGCCGTTTTGGTGTGCCAAACAGAGTCATCACCGACAACGGCACGCAGTTCACAAGCCACACCTTCATGCAATACATTCAAGACCTCGGCAGCAAGGTCTGTTTTGCTTCCCTGGCACACCCACGGAGCAACGGCCAAGCGGAGAGGGCAAATGCTGAAGTGTTGCGAGGCCTAAGGATAAAGACTTTTGACAAGCTGCGCAAGAGCGGAAGGCGCTGGATTGATGAATTGCGGGCGGTTCTTTGGTCGATCAGGACAACGCCAAATCGAGCCACCAGCCAGACACCTTTTGCCCTGGTATACGGGGCATAAGCAGTTCTCCCCACGGAACTCATATACGGGTCACCTCGAGTCCTCGCTTATGATGAGCTTGAGCAAGAGCAATTGCGCCAAGATGACGCAACACTCCTTGAGGAAGATCGTCTTCGGGCGGCTGTGAGAGCAGCGCGCTACCAGCAAGCCTTGCACCGCTACCATAGACGCAAGGTTCATGCCCGAAGCTTTGAGGAAGGCGACCTTGTTCTTCGGCGCGTTCAGTCGGCCAAGAATACCAACAAGTTGACGCCGAAGTGGGAAGGCCCTTATCGGGTAATATGAGTCACCAGGCCCGGCACAGTCCGCCTGGAGACCGAAGATGCTGTCCTAGTGAGCAACTCCTGGAACATCGAGCATCTTCACAAGTTTTACCCGTAAGGCGCGGCTTGCCGGGCCTCCCGGCAAGCCACCTTTTGTACAAGCTTTGCCGGCAAGGCATGTAACCCTTCGTACAAAGCCAGGCGCAGACCCTGAGCATAAATAAATTAAGCGCTGGCACCCTAAGTCATAGCAAGCGTGCTAGGTCGAGTCTCTTCCTTGGTTAGGGTTCATAGTGCTCAGCAACGACTAACCCCTAGCTTAGAGGCCGAGTACGCGTCTATCTATTTCTTTTCTGTCCTCCTTTGGTTCACAGGGCACATGAGCACTTCTACTGAGCTACTTGGAAGAAAGGAAACGGACCGGCGTCCCGACCCCGGCAAACCAGAGTTGCCGGGGGCTGCAAGCAAAAGGATCCAACCGCGGCAAGATGAGGTTCCCGGGGGCTGCAGATCCAGATAAGTCTTTCATCCTCTGTCATGCATTTCGGAAAGGAACTGGGGCATGTGAAACCTCGTTTTATCTCTAGGCTACCGTGCTCCCCTTTTTCCTATACCTAAGGATTATTTCCTAGGTCTGGGTTTGGTTGTAGCCGCGGCGGCAAGGAGGTAGAACGAGGAGCCTAAAGCCCACTTTATCCCTGCCTCCGCCAAGAGCGCGAGAATGGTCGAGTGAAGTGAGGGGGACGGCAAGGCCTGTTGCCGGGTGAAAAACGTTTATCTTAAATAATAACAAGGATTCGCTCCTTGTCGCGGGGTCTACCCACGAACGAAAAACCCGGCAAGCATCCCTTTTTCATTAAAAACATCCCATACAGGTACAGTTCATACGGAATGAAAAACATGAGCAAGGGGATTACAAGTTCTAAATTTAACAAGGCCCGAAGGCTTACACATTAAAAAAGAGGTAAGATTCCCGTGATCCCTTTCTTGTCCATCTCCTCAGGAGGCAGGTCAAGGAGGCAAAAGGGCAAAAGGGGCGCCTAGGCGAGCTACGAGCAACAGAAAGCACCAAGAGAACACCTTGGTGACCGCCCAGGGGCGGGCTGGTGATGACGGTGCCGGGAAAGGAGCTGGAAGACGAGGCGGCAGGACCGGCAGTATGTGATGAAGGCGTCGGTGCCTGTGTACTCCGAGTTGACGGCCTTGCCGCCCGCCCTGTTCCTCTTCCGCAGCCTCCCGACGCCAGCCGCCCAAGGAGACGGCCCCGAGAAGTTCAAGGAGCTGGCCCCTCCCCCGGCAAAACTCTGCCGGAGGAGCGGCCAGGTGCAGATGCAGCTGCTGCCGCACCCGCCCAGGCGCGGGGCGTCCGACGCCTAGTCGGACTCGTCCCTGCCGTCTGCCCCACTGTCCTCCTCATCACTTTCGCTCAAGGAAGAGCTTCCATCGTCGGAATCTCCATCGGAGGAGCTCCCCACGCAGCACTTCAGGCGAGTCCCGAAGTTTCCGAAGACCTTGACAGAGAGCAGGCCGTCCTCCATTAATTTGAAGTAGAGGACGAGCCCCGCCGTCAGGCTGTGGATGCGAGCGAACGTCTTCCACCCACGACGGAGGTACATGACCCGAGGAGCCGGGAAGTCGACGTCGACCCGTGTGCCCCCATTCCCGCAACCCCTCATGTGCAATCTGAGTGATTGGGGCGGGTCACACTCCATCTCCCGAGCGAACGGGGCGGGAAGACGAAGACGGTGACGCGGAGGCCGGTGCAGCCTGATGAAGAACTCGCGGGGCTGGTCTCCAACATGGCCTTCCGTCGGAAAAGGCATCATTGGCGGGGTCGAAGCCGGCGCGCCGCCCCGTCCTCCTCTTCTCCGAGCACTACGACCTCTGCCCCGGCCTCGCCCACGACCTCGCCCCCTCCCCCTTCCCCTCGCGGCCGGTTCTACCATCGCGGGCTCAGGAGGAGGAGGGACGCGCTGTCGGGCGGCGACCCTCGCCGCCACCGTCGAGGGACCAGGATTCCCCTTCTCCATGGCGAGTGAAAGGAAGAAGCAGAAGCGATAGGAGATATATGACAGAAGAGTGCGGGACGCCATCCCCCCTTCCCCCTCTTTATAAAGAGGCGGGGACGGGGCTCGGCCGCCCCGCTCGGCCAATCCAGCCACCAGAGGCGCAGGGAATCAGCACCGACCCGTTGCCCCAACCAGTGACGGCCCGGTTTCCCGCCTCCACCTCTTGCCACCCCAGGCGCATGAAGGACGCGTGGAGGACGTGCAGAAGCGAGGAGACAGGCGAAGCGACCTCTCCCCACCCCGTGATCATGGGGAGTCGACGCCTTGAAGACCGCGACCCGGCCCAGCTCAGTAAATGAGCCGCGCCTCCACGCCTGCCTCTTTTTACGGGGAAGGCACAAGCCGCCTCTTTATTGCGATGTGACGCATGCATGTCGAAACCGCCCCACGCATGCCGCCCACGTCACGCGCACTCCTCCACGCCACGCCGCGCCGCGCGCGGGTCGTGGGAAGCGCAACGCGCGAAAAGTTTTACCGCGGTAAAAACCGCCCCGCCTGCCCGCGCATTGTTTTGGGCCTGGCCCAACAATGTGTCGCGCTTATGTGTGGCCCAGGCCCGGGGGCTCCTGTAGGTGTACAAAAAGATGGGCGCACTTTTGTACCCCTTTTACCTGTGCACGGGCAGTCGGAGCCGCGCCCACGGGCACACCAAGCAAAACAGGGGAGGTGAGCCAAGGTAAGACCGAAGCCCAAGATGATCAGAGCAACGCCAATGCCAAGACCACAAAGAGCAGAGGGACGAAGCAGGTTCCCCCGACAAGACCCTTGCCGAGGCAGCTCGCCCCGCACCAACAGAGCGAGCCACCCTTGAGCCCACGGTCTCCAACATCACGTTGGGCCAGGGCTCGGGAGGCACCTCCATGGTGGCATGCAGATCTTTGTGAAGACAAGGAACACTCAAGGTCAGATGAGGATTAGAAGACGACGACCCTCGGCAAGATCCTTGTCGAGGAAGGCCACCAAACCCCCGGCAAGGTCCTTGCCGGGGATGACAGCGCGCCACGGCAAGACCCTTGCTGGGCCACCCGGCAAGACCCTTGCTGGGCCACCTGGCAAGGCCCTCACCAAGGACGTCAGCAGGGTCACCGCCAGGCCCGCACCAACCAAGTTTCCACCGCCGCTCACATGCAGCTGCCAGCCCAACCAGCTGGGCAGGCACCTGCGTGGCAACATGCAGCTCCCAGGCCAACTCATCGAGCGCCCGTGTGGTGGCATGCAGATCTTCATGAAGGCTCCACCATCGCACCCCCTCAGCTGCCTGCCTACCTACATGGCACCGCATGCCTCACTGGTCAGGGCGCGTGTCAGAGCGAGGAGGAGCGGCGGCGGACGGGACGGGCCTCGCCCCCGTCCCCAATAAAGCAAGGGGACACCTAAGCTACGCATTAAATGCATCTTGTCCTGTAATATGAGCGATAAGCTCGCAATACTGTACGCCTTTCCACCTCCTGGATGCCACTGTGGTAGCCCCTTTCACCTATAAAAGGAGGCCCATGGCATACTGGAGAAGGCTTCGGCTCTTTCGAACCACGCACTCACCACAGCTAGTACGAGAGCTCAAGAACTCTCTGAAATACACCCACCAAAGCAGGACTAGGGTTTTACGCATCCTCGCGGCCCGAACCTGGGTAAACGATCCTTGTGCTGGTTACTAGCCCTACTCTTCTCGCAACCCTGCGCCCCAGCAACCGTAGTAGGGATTCTGGTGATCCCATAGGTGTCGTTCCACACCGACACGGAGAGGGAGTACCCGCCTGGAGTCATCGTCGAGAATAGCCTGAGGGTGTGGGCCATCTCAAGGTGGAGGGGCCCTAGAGAGTTGACTCGCTTCTTGCTCCAAGCCGGCTACCGCCACCTCGCTCCGGGCACTCCGCCCATGTTCCACCTCCACGAGAAGTATGATGGCGGCGTCAACGGCATTGTCATCGGCCTCTACGTCACCTTCACCAACCCCTATGATGCTTACCACCTCCTCGGGCAGGTGTTTTGGTGTGGATGCGAGTTCATCATGTTCACCACCTACAACATCTTCACCAACTTCCACGACATCTTCCCCGAGCCCAACGGCATGCACACCCTCCCCTACCAGATGCCGGAGAACGACGAGTGAGGGGCACCGACTAAGGAGGGGACAAGGAGTTGTTCGAGTGTTCTGCTGGCCGAGTCTTTCTATCTAGCTTGTGTTGTGTTGGTTGGGGCGTGTGTGCCCGTGTCTTCTAGCTAGTGTCTAGTTTTAATTATTTTCTTTTCATGTTTTATGCACTATATGTTGTAAGGGGATGCCCCTCTATATGTTGTAAGGGGATGCTACTAGGGTACCCGATGCCCCTCTATCGTGCTATCTATTAATGTTTTTTCGGGCCTAAAGTTTCTTCATTGCATTTTATTTATGTGGCCATGTGAACTAAAAAATGCACTAAAACATGATCCAATCATAAAAGTTGTTGTTAGCACGTGTCTAGTTAATTATTTTCCTTTTATGTTTTATGCACTATATGTTGTAAGGGAATGCCCCTCTATATGTTGTAAGGAGATGCTACTAGGCGCACACTAGATGCCCCGGGTACGTCATTGCATAATTTAACATCGCTTGCTAACTTGGGCACACAAAAAAACGCACAGCACACAGACCACACTTACTGAATCGAGCAATCTTAGTAATTAAATAGAGCCAGTTACCTAAACATTGCTCTAACAAAATAGCAGCATTAAAAACAAAGCCTAAGTATGCATAATTTTAACAAATCCGCCGCTGCGCCGGCCTATGCATCGCCGGTGTCAGATGAGACGTCGATGACTTGTCCTGGCGACATGGCGCCGTTGTTGGACACCGCGTCCCCTTGCTGAAGTCGATTGCGTCCTCGCCCTCGTCCTCGGTGCCACCCTCAAGGTTTTAGTACTCGTAGTAGTGGCTGCGCCAGAGCTCGCGTTGGTACTCCACCGCCGGTTCCTCCAAGGCACGCGCAACTCCTCCTCCCGGTGCTCCTCGTCAACGCTACCTCCTGGATCTCCAGCTCCCGCTCGGCGATCTCATGAGGAAGCAGGTGCTTCATGGCCACCGCCGCCTTTTTGGACGTGGGTTGCATGTTCGATTCTGAGGTGCCTGGAATATCTTGGCGTGGATGGCCTCGAACGGGGCCAGGGCGACATCGACGGCACGAACGGCAGCTCGAGCGCTCTCGGTGTTGCTGTTGCCGTCACAGCAACAGCTACAGCCGTCTCGGCTGCTGCAGCTGCCCTGTCGGTTGCGCAGATGCCCTCTCGGCGGAAGCGGCCGCGCTCAATGCGGATGCGGCGGAACTCTCGGCGTAGGCGGTCGCGCGCTCGGCGCAGGCGGCGGCGCTCGGGGAGGACGCGGCCATCATACAGGCCTTCACGAAGTGTTTCCACGGTGCCATCTTTGCAAGAAGGGGGTGTGGGAATGGGGATCGGGATTCGTGCATTCGGGGGTTGCTGGCACTGGAGCAGACGAGCCGGCGAAGTTTAAGGAAGAAGACTTAAATAGACACAGAAATTTTCATCGCAAACGGTTCCTACAAAACAACTGTGTGTGATGTTGCAGAAATTTTTATTAGCTGTGAAAGACGAATTTGGAGTAAAGTGGCAACGGATGGTGTTTTAAATTTATGAGAAAATTTGTAGTACTAATACAACTGTCATGTCAAATTTTGGAAAATTTCAGGGGTCATTTGACCTTTTAAGACATTTAAGTGATTTTCTAGCCATTTAATGACCGTAATTCAAATTTGAACTAAATGTACATGCAACAGCTAACCATAACTGTTTGAAATGTCATATTTTGTGTACTTGTGTGCGATTTAATTCCATGTGCAGTAAAGTAGAAGGAATTTTCAAACATATTGGTCTAATGTCTATGACACAATTAAGCATGGACTGCCATGGCATTTAAATTCGAAAAAATTAAAAATAGATCAGAAACACAGGAAACCTTGCTTGATGTAATGTCATGCCACCAATATGATGTGGTAAAAAAATTGGCATGTTTGGCGAAAGTTTGGACACACACACACCCCTCACAAACCGAAGCAACTCACTAGAAGGCTCGTGGTTCCGAGAGGGAACAATGCATGTTTGATGACGAACGGGAGATAGCTTCCCCTTACGGCCTTCATTTTTTTACATTTAACGTGCACTAATACAAATGTCATGTGAAAATTTGGAAAATTTCAGGGGTCATTTGACCTTTTAAAGACATTTAAGTCATTTATTGCCATTTAATGATCATAATTCAAATTAGAACTACATGTACATGCAACGGCTAACCATAACGGTTTGAAAAATCATATTTGTGTGCTTGTGTGTGAGTTAATTCCATGTGCAGTAAATGATGACTCACAAGTGTATGGGGTCAATTGTAGCCCTTTTCAATAAGTAAGAGTGTCGAACCCAACGAGGAGCGGAAGGAAATGACAAGTGGTTTTCAGCAAGGTAATGTCTGCAAGTGCTAAAATTGAAAGTAGCGAAGTAGTTTGGTAGCAAGATATTTGGTAACGAGCATGTAACAATAGTAGTAATAAAAGTGCAGCAAAGTAGCCAATCCTTTTGAGGCCAAGGATAGGCCAAAACGGTTTCTTATGACAAGCAAAGTGTTCTTGAGGGTACACGGGAATTTCATCTAGTCACTTTCATCATGTTGGCTTAATTCGTGTTCGGTACTTCGATAATTTTGATATGTGGGTGGACTGGTGCTTAGGTGCTGTTCTTACTTGAACAAACCTCCTACTTATGATTAACCCTCTCGCAAGCATCCGCAACTATGAGAAAAGTATTAAGAATAAATTCTAACCATAGCATTAAACTTTTGGATCCAATCTGTCCCTTACGGAATAGCGCATAAAATGGGGTTTAAGCTTCTGTCACTCTCGCAACCCACCATCTAATAACTACTCCACAATGCATTCCCTTAGGCCCAAATATGGTGAAGTGTCATGTAGTCGACGTTCACATGACACCACTAAGAGAATGGCAACATACATACCATTAAAATATCAAACACATATCAAGTTCACATGATTACTTACAACATGATTTCTCCCGTAACCTCAAGAACAAAAGTAACTACTCACAAATGATAAACATGCTCAAGATCAGAGGGGTATTGAATAGCCTAATGGATCTGTACATATAATCCTCCACCAAATAAACCATATAGTAATCAACTACAAGATGTAATCAACACTATTAGTCACCCACGAGCACCAATCTATAGTTTTTACACAAAGATAGAACACAAGAGATGACCTAGGGTTTGAGAGGAGTTGGTGCTGTGAAGATGTTGATGAAGATGGCCCTCCACAAGATGGGAGAGTTGTTGGTGATGATGATGACGATGATTTCCCCCTCCAGGAGGGAAGTTCCCCCAGCGGAATCGCTCCGCCGGAGGGCAAAAGTGTTCCTGCCCAAGTCCCCCCCCCCCCCCGAGGTGGCGGCGCTCTCGTCCTGAATGTCCTCTCCTTATTTTTTCTAGGTCAAAATGACTTATACACTAGAAGATGGGCACCGGAGGTGGGCCGAGGAGGGCAGCACCCACCAGGGCGCGCCTGGGCCTCCTGGCGCGCCCACCTGGTGGCCCTCCTCTGGTACTTATTTGCTCCAATATTCCTTAAATATTCCATAAAATATCCTCGGGGAGTTTCAGCTTATTTGGATTTGTGCATAATAGGTAGCTTGACGTAGCTTTTTCAGGTCCAGATTTCCAGCTGCCAGAATTCTCCCCCTTGGTGCATACCTTGCATATTATGAGAGAAAAGGCATTAGAATTATTCCAAAAAGCATTATTATACAATAAAACAACATAATTATCAGTAGGAAAACATGATGCAAAATGGACGTATCAACTCCCCCAAGCTTAGACCTCGCTTGTCCTCAAGCGAAAACCGAAATCGAAAAACATGTCCACATGCTTAGAGAGAGAGCTATCGATAAAAACAAAATACGGACATAGCAGCATCATGTGACTTATTATAACAGCAACAAACTTCAATATAAAACTTTTATTATAGAACTTTTATCATAGACTTCTCATGAACAAGTGACAATTCATCACAACAATGAAGTATAAAGCATAAACTCTATTGGAAACCAACAAACTATGTTCTCAGTCAACTTTGCAACTACAATTCATCATCTTTTCAGAAAGGGTCACGTATCGGAGCCTTTAGGCAAGTACACATACTCAACCATCATTTAGTCTTCTATGATTGCTAATACTCATCGTGTAAACAGGAGCAAAATCTTTCAACCGGACACAAAGAAAGATAGGGGCTTATAGTTTTGCCTCCCAACACACTCACCTCAAGGGTGATGTCAACAATAATAACTTATGCCAGCCATATTCAACTGGACATATGTGCCTAGATCTTTCCTCACCACATGATGCTTGCCAAAGGAGAAAAATAAAAGGAATAGAGAGAAAAACTTTGACTCTTACATAAAAGTAAATACATTAAAGTAAAAGATAGGACCTTCATAGAGGGAAGCAGAGGTTGCCATGAGCTTTTTGTTTGTATGCTCAACCCCATAGTGCAAGAGAACATCACGTTATATTGCCCCTTGTGATGGCAACCTTTATTATGCAGTCTGTCGCTTTTATTCTTCACCATCACAAGTTCGTACAATGCTCGATTTTCCCTTACACTAAATGATCTCACATTTTTATAAGCAATTTTTATTGCCCTTTTTGCACCGATGACAACTTACTTGAAGGATCTTACTCAATCCATAGGTAGATATGGTGGACTCTCAAACAAGATAGGGTTTAAGGGTTTTGGATGCACAAGTAGTATCTCTACTTAGTGCGGAATTTTTGGCTAGCAAAGATAGGGGCAAGCACCACATGTTGAAGGATTGATACGTCTCCATCGTATCTATAATTTTGATTGTTCCATGCCAATATTCTACAACTTTTATATACTTTTGGCAACTTTTTATACTATTTTTGGGACTAACATATTGATCCAGTGCCCAGTGCCAGTTCCTGTCTGTTGCATGTTTTTTGTTTCGAGGAAAATCCATACCAAACGGAGTCCAAATGCGATAAAAACTTCCAGAGATTTTTTTGGAATATATGTGATTTTTGGGAAAAAGAATCAACGTGAGACGATGCCCGAGGAGTCCACGAGGTAGGGGGGCGCGCCCCAGGGGGTAGGGCGCTCCCTAGGGCCTAGTGGACACTCCGTAAGGCGGTTGGTGCCCTTCTTTCGCCGCAAGAAAGCCAATATCCGGATAAAAATCGTGTCCAAAGTACAACCCAATGGGAGTTACGGATCTCCGGGAATTTCAGAAACGGTGAAAGGGCCAGAATCAGGGACTGCACAGACAGAAGGAAACAGAGAGAGGGACCAATCTCGGAGGGGCTCTCGCCCCTCCGCCTCCATGGAGAACATGGACCAGAGGGGAAACCCTTCTCCCATTTAGGGGGAAGTTCACGGAAGAAGAAGAAGAAGAAGAAGAAGAAGGGGGGCTCGCTCCCCCTCTCTCCCGGTGGCGCCAGAACGCCGTCCGGGCCATCATCGTGACGGAGATCTACACCAACAACTTCACCGCCGTCATCGCCAACTCTCTCCCCATCTATGCAGCGGTGTAACACCTCTTCTCCCCGCTGTAATCTCTACTTGAACATGGTGCTCAACGCTATATATATTATTTCCCAATGATGTATGGCTATCCTATGATGTTTGAGTAGATCCGTTTTGTCCTATGGGTTCATTGATGATCGTGATTGGTTTGAGTTGCATGTTTTATTATTTGTGCTGTCCTATGGTGCTCTCCATGTCGCGCAAGCGTGAGAGATCCCCGCTGTAGGGTTTGCAATATGTTCATGATTTTCTTATGGTGGGTGGCGTGAGTGACAGAAGCACAGACCCGAGTAAGTAGGATGTTTGCGTATGGGAATAAAGAGGACTTGATGACTTATAATGCTATGGTTGGGTTTTAGCTTAATGATCTTTAGTAGTTGCGGATGCTTGCTAGAGTTCCAATCATAAGTGCATATGATCCAAGAAGAGAAAGTATGTTAGCGTATGCCTCTCCCTCATATAAAATTGCAATGGTGATTACCGGACTAGTTATCGATTGCCTAGGGACAAATAACTTTCTTGTGACAAAAAGCTCTCTACTAAAACTAACTTAGTTGTGTCTTCATCTAAACAGCCCCTCCTTTTTATTTACGCGCTTTTTATTATCTTGCGAACCTATCCAAAAACACCTACAAAGTACTTCTAGTTTCATACTTGTTCTAGGTAAAGCGAACGTTAAGCGTGCGTAGAGTTGTATTGGTGGTCGATAGAACTTGAGGGAATATTTGTTCTGCCTTTAGCTCCTCGTTGGGTTCGACACTCGTACTTATCGAAAGAGGCTACAACTGATCCCCTATACTTGTGGGTTATCAAGACCTTTTTCTGGCACCGTTGCCGGGGAGCAATAGTGTGGGGTGAATATTCTTGTGTGTGCTTGTTTGCTTTATCACTAAGTATTTTTCATTTTCTGTTCTAAGTTGTTCTCTATCTTTAGTTATGGATATGGAACATGAAATGCCAAAAAAATTAGGTGTACTTGCTACTCATGGCGATGGGGAACCTCCTAATACCCTCGATGCTCATTATGTGAAAGATATTATGCACTACTTTAATAATCCTGAGAAAACCCCATTCAACTATATAATGGGAGACATGTTGGATCAACGTGAATACTTTAGGGATTATCGCTTGACTCAAAAAAGGAAACCATTATGGGATCAAACTCATATGTTGCATTGGTATGCTCGGCAACTATGCTTGAGATATAATTATACTTGTTGTTCTAATATGAAGGCTCCACACCTTCCCTTTTCATGCAAATTTAGTGATAATGAAACCTTGGCTTCTTATGCTAATGGTATATATGATTACTAAGATGTGGAACGAATAGAAGAATTTGTTGCTTTTAAGGGTGCATATCAAATTGAATCTTTGTTTGAAAAGTATGAAGCTTTTGATGATGATGTTTATAGGCCTGAAAATTTTCCTATGCTTAAATATTGCTATGAGAATTATGAATATAATGCCGATATTGATGCGTTTATTGAGAAAGTCTCCGCTGTCCAAGAAGAAACTAATATTTTGCAGGAATCTATGGAAGAAGAAATTGCCGAAACTGTGAGCTCATTGGATGGAAAGGATGATGAGGAGAGCGAAGAACAAAAGGAGGAAGAGCGGATTAGCTACCCGTGCCCACCTTCTAATGAGAGTAACCCTCCAACTCATACATTGTTTAATTTCCCTTCGTGCTTACCGAAGGATAATTGCTATGATCCCTTTAATTAATTTGAAATATCCCTTTTTGATGAACTTGATGCTTGCTATGCTTGTGGCCATGATGCCAATATGAATGATGCTTATGGAGATGAACTTGCTATAGTTCCTTATGTTAAGAATGAAATTGTTACTATTGCACCCACGCATGATAGTCCTATTATCTTTTTGAATTCTCCCAACTACACTATATCGGAGAAGTTTGTGCTTATTAAGGATTGTATTGATGGGTTGCCTTTTACCGTTACACATGATGATTTTGGTGAGTATAATATGCATGTGCTTCCTGCTCCTACTTGCAATTATTATGAGAGAGGAATTACATCTCCGCCTCTCTATGTTTCCAATACGATAAAATTGCAAGAAACTTTTTATACTATGCATTGGCCTTTACTTTGTGTGCATGAATTGTTCTTTTATGACATGCCGATGCATAGGAAGAGAGTTAGACTTCGTCATTACGTGATATATGTTACTTTGTGCTCACTACTAAATTACAAATCATTGTTAATTAAAATTGGCTTTGATATACCTTGGGATCCGGGTGGATCCATTACTTCAGCACTATATGCCTAGCTTAATGGCTTTAAAGAAAGCGCTGCCAGGGAGACAACCCGGAAGTTTTAGAGAGTCGTTTATTTTTGTTGAGTGCTTTTATAAAGGTTAAAAACAAAAAAAATAAAGAGGGGAACCTAAAACTTTTTCAAAAAGAAAAGTGAAAGTGAGAGAGACGAGCATTGTTAAAGTGGGAGCATGCCTTGAACTTTGTTCATGCCCATGGAAACTTTGTGAATCTTAATTACAGAAACTTTTCAACAAAAATAATTATCCCCTTGTATAAATCCATTGTATTATAAATATAATGTGCCAAGATTTGCCTTTAGGATGATTAGATTGCTTGTTTGGTTTGTGCGGTGTAAAAACAGAAACTTAGGCTGTAGTGCGTGATTTTACATTTTTTTACTGGAAAGTCAAACGGTTCTGAAACTTTTTGCACAATACTTCTATACAAATTTTTTATTTTGTCATAAGTTTTTCAGAATTTTTGGAGTTACAGAAGTATGGTAGATGTTCAGATTGCTACAGACTATCCTGTTTAAGACAGATTCTGTTTTGATGCATTGTTTTGCTCGTTTTGATGAAACTATCGATTTCATCGGTGGTATAAGCCATGGATAAGTTAAAATACAGTAGCTACAATGCAAAAAAATATGAATGAGTTTGCAACAGTACTTAAAGTGGTAATTTGCTTTATTATACTAACGAATCTCCCGAGGGTTTTGTTAAGTTTTGTGTGATTGAAGTTTTCAAGTTTTGGGTGAGATCACGATGGATGAAGGAATAAGGAGTGGCAAGAGCCTAAGCTTGGGGATGCTCGAGGCACCCCAAGGTAATATTCAAGGAGTCCCAAGCAACTAAGCTTGGGGATGCCCCGGAAGGCATCCCCTCTTTCTTCTAACGATCATCGGTAATTTTACTTGGAGCTATATTTTTATTTGTCACATGATATGCGTAAATCTTGGAGCGTCGTGTGCTTTTTATTTTTATTTTAGTAATGCACCATGCTAGTATGAGATAGTCCTTGGTTGATTTATAGAATGCTCTTTGCACTTCTCTTATATCTTTTGAGTATGGCTTTATAGAATGCTTCATGTGCTTCACTTATACCATTTGAAGTTTGGATTCCCTGTTTCTTTACACATAGAAAACCGCCATTTGTAGAATGCTCTTTTGCTTCACTTATATTTGTTAGAGCGTGGGCATATGTTTTGTAGAAAGAATTAAACTCTCTTGCTTCACTTATATCTATTTAAAGAGATGACAGGAATTGGTCATTCACATGGTTAGTCATAAAATCCTACATAAAACTTGTAGATCACTGAATATGATATGTTTGATTCCTTGCAATAGTTTTGCGATATAAAGATGGTGATATTAGAGTCATGCTATGAGTAATTGTGGATTGGTAGAAATACTTGTGTTGAGGTTTGTGATTCCCGAAGCATGCACGTATGGTGAACCGTTATGTGATGAAGTCGGAGCATGATTTATTTTGTGATTGTCTTCCTTATGAGTGGCGGTCGGGGATGAGCAATGGTCTTTTCCTACCAATCTATTCCCCTAGGAGCATGCGCGTAGTACTTTGTTTTGATAGCTAATAGACTTTTGCAGTAAGTATGTGAGTTCTTTATGACTAATGTTGAGTCCATGGATTATACGCACTCTCACCCTTCCAGCATTGCTAGCCTCTTTGGTACCGTGCATTGCCCTTTCTCACCTCGAGAGTTGGTGCAAACTTCGCCGGTGCATCCAAACCCCGTGATACGATACACTCTATCACACATAAGCCTCCTTATATCTTCCTCAAAACAGCCACCATACCTACCTATCATGGCATTTCCATAGCCATTCCGAGATATATTGCCATGCAACTTCCATCATCTTCATATACATGACTTGAGCATTCATTGTCATATTGCTTTGCATGATCGTAAGATAGCTATAATGATATTTTCATGGCTTGTCCATTTTTTGATATCTTTGCTATGCTAGATCATCGCACATCCTAGCACTGCCAGAGGCATTCATATAGAGTCATATTGTTCTAGATATCGAGTTGTAAGTAAATAAAAGTGTGATGATCATCATTATTAGAGCATTGCCCCAGTGAGGAAATGATGATGGAGACTATGATTCCCCCACAAGACGGGATGAGACTCCGAACTTTAAGAAAAATAAAAGAGGCCAAAAAAGCCCAAATAAAAAAAAGAGGCCAAATAAGCCCACCATAAAAACAAGAACAAAAAAACAAACAAATGAGAGAAAAGGAGAGAAGGGTCAATGTTACTATTCTTTTACCACACTTGTGCTTCAGAGTAGCACCATGTTGTTCATATAGAGAGTCTCTTGAGTTATCACTTTCATATACTAGTGGGAATTTTCATTATAGAAGTTGGCTTGTATACTCCGATGATGGGCTTCCTCAAATGCCCGAGGTCTTCATGAGCAAGCAAGTTGGATGCACACCCACTTAGTTTCCAGTTTGAGCTTTCATACACTTATGGCTCTTAGTGCATCCGTTGCATGGCAATCCCTACTCCTCACATTGACATCGATTGATGGGCATCTCCATAGCCCGTTGATTAGCCGCGTCGATGTGAGACTTTCTCCTTTTTGTCTTCTCCACACAACCTCCACCATCATATTCTATTCCACCTATAGTGCTATATCCATGGCTCATGCTCATGTATTGCGTGAAAGTTGAAAAGGTTTGAGAACATTAAAAGTATGAAACAACTGCTTGGCTCGTCATCGGGGTTGTGCATGATTTAAATATTTTTTGTGGTGAAGATGGAGCATAGCCAGACTATATGATTTTGTAGGGATAACTTTCTTTGGCCATGTTATTTTGAAAAGACATGATTGCTTTATTAGTATGCTTGAAGTATTATTGTCCTAATGTCAAATGATAGACTATTGTTTTGAATCACTCGTGTCTTAATATTCATACCATGATTAGATTACGTGATCAAGATTATGCTAGGTAGCATTCCACATCAAAAATTATCTTTTTTTTCATGTACCCACTCGAGGACGAGCAGGAATTAAGCTTGGGGATGCTGATACGTCTCCGTCGTATCTATAATTTTTGATTGTTCCATGCCAATATTCTACAACTTTTATATACTTTTGGCAACTTTTTATACTATTTTTGGGACTAACATATTGATCAAGTGCCCAGTGCCAGTTCCTGTCTGTTGCATGTTTTTTGTTTCGCAGAAAATCCATATCAAATGGAGTTCAAACGCGATAAAAACTTCCAGAGATTTTTTTTGGAATATATACGATTTTTGGGAAAAGGAATCAACGTGAGACGATGCCCGAGGAGTCCACGAGGAAGGGGGGCGCGCCCCAGGGCCCTCGTGGACACTCTGTAAGGTGTTTGGTGCCCTTCTTTCGCCGGAAGAAAGCCAATATCTGGATAAAATTATATCCAAAGTATAACCCAATCGGAGATACGGATCTCCGGGAATTTAAGAAACGGTGAAAGGGCAGAATCAAGGAACGCAAAAACAGAAGGAAACAGAGAGAGAGAGAGAGAGAGAGAGAGAGAGAGAGAGATCCAATCTCGGAGGGGCTCTCGCCCCTCCGCAGCCATGGAGACCATGGACCAGAGGGGAAACCCTTCTCCCATCTAGGGGGAAGGTCAAGGAAGAATAAGAAGAAGAAGGGGGGCTCTCTCCCCCTCTCTCCCGGTGGCGCCGGAACGCCGCCGGGGCCATCATCGTGACGGAGATCTACACCAACAACTTCACCGCCGTCATCACCAACTCTTCCCCCCTCTATGCAGCGGTGTATTCCCTCTTTTACCCACTGTAATCTCTACTTAAACATGATGCTCAACGCTATATACTATTTCCCAATGATGTATGGCTATCCTATGATGTTTGAGTAGATCCGTTTTGTCCTATGGGTTCATTGATGATCGTGATTGGTTTGAGTTGCATGTTTTATTATTGGTGCTGTCCTATGGTGCTCTCCGTGTCGCGCAAGCGTGAGGGATCCCCGTTGTAGGGTTTGCAATATGTTCATGATTTGCTTGTGCTGGGTGGCGTGAGTGACAGAAGCACAGACCCGAGTAAGTAGGTTATTTGCGTATGGGAATAAAGAGGACTTGATGCCTTATAATTCTATGGTTGGGTTTTAGCTTAATAATCTTTAGTAGTTGCGGATGCTTGCTAGAGTTCCAATCATAAGTGCATATGATCCAAGAAGAGAAAGTATGTTAGCATATGCCTCTCCCTCATATAAAATTGCAATAGTGATTATCGGTCTAGTTATCGATTGCCTAGGGACAAATAACTTTCTTGTGACAAAAAGCTCTCTACTAAAACTAAATTAGTTGTGTCTTCATCTAAACAGCCCCTACATTTTATTTACGTGCTTTTTATTATCTAGCAAACCTATCCAAAAACACCTACAAAGTACTTCTAGTTTCATACTTGTTCTAGGTAAAGCGAACGTTAAGCGTGCGTAGAGTTGTATTGGTGGTCGATAGAACTTGAGGGAATATTTGTTCTGCCTTTAGCTCCTCGTTGGGTTCGACACTCTTACTTATAGAAAGAGGCTACAACTGATCCCCTATACTTGTGGGTTATCAAGGATCTATGACAATATTACTTCTATGTGAATATGAACAAACACAAATCATTAAGTTGTCTTCCTTGTCCAACGTCTACAATTTTGGCATATAATATTTTGGCGGGTGCTCACAATCACAAAAGATTTCCATGATAGTGTATTTGTATGTGAATCTTCTCTTCCCTTTTTAATTCTTTTATGTGTTGCATCATTGACCAATGCTATGTTTGTCAATCTACAATAAAATTTTCTACTTATACTTTTCCTTGTGTAATGTCATCACTTACCATAAGATTAGCATATGATCTTTCTTTTTTATTTCCTTTATTCTTATTGCAGCAAGAAAGTAAAGAAGGCAAAACTCAAACTAAATATTATATATTGCACACGATTACAAGGATTGATCACTAAGCAAACTCACACAAAGAAAGGATCGAACTAAACTTTTATTCATCTAATAGCAAAAGATAACCATGATCGAACTAAGAAAATAAAGGCAAAAGATAAACTCATACCTTTAAACCTGGCCTCATATTCAAAGACCTAGCTTTGAAGAACGTGGATCTGGCTATGGAGGAAGTTGATTTGCTCGTTGAGGGAGAAGATGATGTCCTTTATGGGCTTGCCATCCACCTTGAGATCACGGGTATAGTCCGCGATCATGAGGTGATTGGCATTGAGTCCACGCTCCAACATCCCCTTGCACTTGAAGATGTCCTACTCCATGGTTCCAAGCCTGGCCTCCACGGATCCAGTTCCCCTGGGTCCTTGCACATCGTGGATGTGCGGCACCCCATCACGCATCTGGATAGCTTGAGGGTGTTGCATCACCTCCCGCAGATATGGGTTGATGACGTTGTCGAAGAACTTGTCCTTGAAGGTCTTGAAGAGGCCATGGTGGGTTGGATCTGACAAAAAACAACAAGAAAAGAAAACATGAGATTTCTCCGCGATACGGAGGCTAATAGGTTTGGGAGGTATATATAGATTTTTTTATCTTGGGGAACAAGCAGAACGGAAGAAAAACGAAGATTGGAAAGTACCCGAGGTGGGCACAACCCACCTGGGCGCGCCAGGCAAGCCTAGCGCGCCCTGGTGTATCGTGCCCACCAGGGTCACTTTCCTAGAAGTTTCTTATTTTCATATTTTTCTAAATATTCCAAAACTGACAAAAAATATTTTTTCGCGGATTTTTCAGAGTCCGTTTACTTACCGTATCACATACCTCCTTATTTCCATGATTCTGGAGTGTTCCGGAAGGACTCTTTTATGTGTTCTTCCAGTGTCAAAGTTTGGATAACATTACTTTCAACATTAATGGGTGTACCTGAGATATAGTGTTTTATTCGTTGCCCATTAACAACCTTCGGGTTAGTCCCTTCGGCATTATTTATTTTGATAGCTCCGGAACGATAGACCTCCTCGATGACATAGGGTCCTTCCCATTTGAAGAGGAGTTTTCCTGCAAAGAATCTGAAACGAGAGTTGTACAAAAGAACATATTCACCTACTTTGAACTAACGCTTTTGGATTCTTTTGTCATGCCATCTTTTTAACTTTTTCTTTGAATAACTTAGCATCTTCATAAGCCTGGGTTCTCCATTCATCTAATGAGCTAATATCCAATGACCTCTTTTCTCCAGCAAGTTTGAAATCATAATTGAGTTCTTTTATTGCCCAAAATGCTTTGTGTTCTAACTCAAGAGGTAAATGACAAGCTTTTCCATATACCATTTTATATGGCGACATACCCATAGGATTTTTCTAGGCTGTTCTATAAGCCCAAAGTGCATCATCTAATTTCTTAGACCAATTCTTCCGGGACCTGATACGTCTCCGTCGTATCTATAATTTTTGATTATTCCATGCCAATATTCTACAACTTTCATATACTTTTGGCAACTTTTTATATTATTTTTGGGACTAACATATTGATCCAGTGCCTAGTGCCAGTTCCTGTTTGTTGCATGTTTTATGTTTCGTAGAAACCCCATATCAAACGGAGTCCAAACGGGATAAAAACGGACGGAGAATATTTTTGGAATATTTGTGAAATATGGGAATAAGAATCAACGCGAGACGGGGCCACGAGGCAGGGGGGCGCGCCCCTGACCCTCGTGGGCACCCTGTAAGGCGGTTGCTGCTCTTCTTTGGCCGCAAGAAAGCTAATTTTCGGGAAAAAAATCTTGGCGAAGGTTTCAATCCAATCGGAGTTACGGATCTCCGGATATATAAGAAACGGTGAAAGGGCAGAATCCAGAGCGCAGAAACAGAGAGAGACAGAGAGACAGATCCAATCTCGGAGGGCCTCTCGCCCCTCCCACGCCATGGAGACCAAGGACCAGAGGGGAAACCCTTCTCCCACCTAGGGAGAAGGTCAAGGAAGAAGAAGAAGGAGGGGGATCTCTCACCCTCGCTTCTGGTGGCACCGGAGTGCCGTCGGGGTCATCATCATCACCGCAATCTACACCAACAACTTCACCGCCGTCATCACCAACTCTTCCCCCCTCTATGCAGCGGTGTATTCCCTCTTTTACCCACTGTAATCTCTACTTAAACATGGTTCTCAATGCTATATACTATTTCCCAATGATGTATGGCTATCCGATGATGTTTGAGTAGATCCGTTTTGTCCTATGGGTTAATAGATGATCGTGATTGGTTTGCGTATGGGAATAAAGAGGACTTGATGCCTTATAATTCTATGGTTGGGTTTTAGCTTAATGATCTTTAGTAGTTGCGAATGCTTGCTAGAGTTCCAATCATAAGTGCATATGATCCAAGAAGAGAAAGTATGTTAGCATATGCCTCTCCCTCATATAAAATTGCAATAGTGATTATCGGTCTAGTTATCGATTGCCTAGGGACAAATAACTTTCTTGTGACAAAAAGCTCTCTACTAAAACTAAATTAGTTGTGTCTTCATCTAAACAGCCCCTACATTTTATTTACGCGCTTTTTATTATCTAGCAAACCTATCCAAAAACACCTACAAAGTACTTCTAGTTTCATACTTGTTCTAGGTAAAGCGAACGTTAAGCGTGCGTAGAGTTGTATTGGTGGTCGATAGAACTTGAGGGAATATTTGTTCTGCCTTTAGCTCCTCGTTGGGTTCGACACTCTTACTTATAGAAAGAGGCTACAACTGATCCCCTATACTTGTGGGTTATCAAGGATCTATGACAATATTACTTCTATGTGAATATGAACAAACACAAATCATTAAGTTGTCTTCCTTGTCCAACGTCTACAATTTTGGCATATAATATTTTGGCGGGTGCTCACAATCACAAAAGATTTCCATGATAGTGTATTTGTATGTGAATCTTCTCTTCCCTTATTAATTCTTTTATGTGTTGCATCATTGACCAATGCTATGTTTGTCAATCTACAATAAAATTTTCTACTTATACTTTTCCTTGTGTAATGTCATCACTTACCATAAGATTAGCATATGATCTTTCTTTTTTATTTCCTTTATTCTTATTGCAGCAAGAAAGTAAAGAAGGCAAAACTCAAACTAAATATTATATATTGCACACGATTACAAGGATTGATCACTAAGCAAACTCACACAAAGAAAGGATCGAACTAAACTTTTATTCATCTAATAGCAAAAGATAACCATGATCGAACTAAGAAAATAAAGGCAAAAGATAAACTCATACCTTTAAACCTGGCCTCATATTCAAAGACCTAGCTTTGAAGAACGTGGATCTGGCTATGGAGGAAGTTGATTTGCTCGTTGAGGGAGAAGATGATGTCCTTTATGGGCTTGCCATCCACCTTGAGATCACGGGTATAGTCCGCGATCATGAGGTGATTGGCATTGAGTCCACGCTCCAACATCCCCTTGCACTTGAAGATGTCCTACTCCATGGTTCCAAGCCTGGCCTCCACGGATCCAGTTCCCCTGGGTCCTTGCACATCGTGGATGTGCGGCACCCCATCACGCATCTGGATAGCTTGAGGGTGTTGCATCACCTCCCGCAGATATGGGTTGATGACATTGTCGAAGAACTTGTCCTTGAAGGTCTTGAAGAGGCCATGGTGGGTTGGATCTGACAAAAAACAACAAGAAAAGAAAACATGAGATTTCTCCGCGATACGGAGGCTAATAGGTTTGGGAGGTATATATAGATTTTTTATCTTGGGGAACAAGCAGAACGGAAGAAAAACGAAGATTGGAAAGTACCCGAGGTGGGCACAACCCACCTGGGCGCGCCAGGCAAGCCTAGCGCGCCCTGGTGTATCGTGCCCACCAGG
>NW_027332534.1:0-110408 GCF_002575655.3 Aegilops tauschii subsp. strangulata
CACATCATCATTTTTCAATCCTTTCTGACTTCATTTGTTATTTTTCATGCATTTACTAATTATTTTGAGCTATAAGACCCTAAATTGAAAAGCATTTCAAATGAACCCTGAAAAGGTTGAAAGTTGGCATGATATCATCATTTCATCCACATAGCATGTGCAAGAAAGTTGAGAGGGTTACGGCATAAACTGGACGCACTTCCTGTACAAAACGGACAATCTCTTTTAAAGTATCAGGATTTCATCCGGAAACTCGTGTGTTACAAAGGGATTTCATTTTTTAAACCTTATTTGAACTCCTGACTTTTTGTGTGTTCAAAATGCACCATTCAAAGCCACATCATCATTTTTCAATCCTTTCTGACTTCATTTGTTATTTTTCATGCATTTACTAATTATTTTGAGCTATAAGACCCTAAAGTTGAAAAGCATTTCAAATGAACTCTGAAAAGGTTGAAAGTTGGCATGATATCATCATTTCATCCACATAGCATGTGCAAGAAAGTGGAGAGGGTTACGGCAAAAACTGGATGCACTTCGTGTACAAAACGGACAATCTCTTTCAAAGTATCAGGATTTCATCCGGAAACTCGTCTGTTACAATGGGATTTCATTTTTTAAACCTTATTTGAACTCCTGACTTTTTGTGTGTTCAAAATGCACCATTCAAAGCCACATCATCATTTTTCAATCCTTTCTGACTTCATTTGTTATTTTTCATGCATTTACTAATTATTTTGAGCTATAAGACCCTAAAATTGAAAAGCATTTCAAATGAACTCTTAAAAGGTTGAAAGTTGGCATGATATCATCATTTCATCCACATAGCATGTGCAAGAAAGTTGAGAGGGTTACGGCATAAACTGGATGCACTTCGTGTACAAAACGGACAATCTCTTTCAAAGTATCAGGATTTCATCCGGAAAATCGTGTGTTACAAAGGGATTTCATTTTTTAAACCTTATTTGAACTCCTGACTTTTTGTGTGTTCAAAATGCACCATTCAAAGCCACATCATCATTTTTCAATCCTTTCTGACTTCATTTGTTATTTTTCATGCATTTACTAATTATTTTGAGCTATAAGACCCTAAAATTGAAAAGCATTTCAAATGAACTCTGAAAAGGTTGAAAGTTGGCATGATATCATCATTTCATCCACATAGCATGTGCAAGAAAGTGGAGAGGGTTACGGCAAAAACTGGATGCACTTCTTGTACAAAACGGACAATCTCTTTCAAAGTATCAGGATTTCATCCGGAAACTCGTCTGTTACAATGGGATTTCATTTTTTAAACCTTATTTGAACTCCTGACTTTTTGTGTGTTCAAAATGCACCATTCAAAGCCACATCATCATTTTTCAATCCTTTCTGACTTCATTTGTTATTTTTCATGCATTTACTAATTATTTTGAGCTATAAGACCCTAAAATTGAAAAGCATTTCAAATGAACCCTGAAAAGGTTGAAAGTTGGCATGATATCATCATTTCATCCACATAGCATGTGCAAGAAAGTGGAGAGGGTTACGGCAAAAACTGGACGCACTTCGTGTACAAAACGGACAATCTCTTTCAAAGTATCAGGATTTCATCCGGAAACTCGTGTGTTACAAAGGGATTTCATTTTTTAAACCTTATTTGAACTCCTGACTTTTTGTGTGTTCAAAATGCACCATTCAAAGCCACATCATCATTTTTCAATCCTTTCTGACTTCATTTGTTATTTTTCATGCATTTACTAATTATTTTGAGCTATAAGACCCTAAAATTGAAAAGCATTTCAAATGAACTCTGAAAAGGTTGAAAGTTGGCATGATATCATAATTTCATCCACAAGCATGTGCAAGAAAGTGGAGAGGGTTACGGCAAAAACTGGATGCACTTCGTGTACAAAACAGACAATCTCTTTCAAAGTATCAGGATTTCATCCGGAAACTCGTCTGTTAGAATGGGATTTCATTTTTTAAACCTTATTTGAACTCCTGACTTTTTGTGTGTTCAAAATGCACCATTCAAAGCCACATCATCATTTTTCAATCCTTTCTGACTTCATTTGTTATTTTTCATGCATTTACTAATTATTTTGAGCTATAAGACCCTAAAATTGAAAAGCATTTCAAATGAACCCTGAAAAGGTTGAAAGTTGGCATGATATCATCATTTCATCCACATAGCATGTGCAAGAAAGTGGAGAGGGTTACGGCAAAAAACTGGATGCACTTCGTGTACAAAACGGACAATCTCTTTCAAAGTATCTAGATTTCATCCGGAAACTCGTGTGTTACAAAGGGATTTCATTTTTTAAACCTTATTTGAACTCCTGACTTTTTGTGTGTTCAAAATGCACCATTCAAAGCCACATCATCATTTTTCAATCCTTTCTGACTTCATTTGCTTTTTTCATGCATTTACTAATTATTTTGAGCTATAAGACCCTAAAATTGAAAAGCATTTCAAATGAACTCTGAAAAGGTTGAAAGTTGGCATGATATCATCATTTCATCCACATAGCATGTGCAAGAAAGTTGAGAGGGTTACGGCATAAACTGGATGCACTTCGTGTACAAAACGGACAATCTCTTTCAAAGTATCAGGATTTCATCCGGAAACTCGTCTGTTACAAAGGGATTTCATTTTTTAAACCTTATTTGAACTCCTGACTTTTTGTCTGTTCAAAATGCACCATTCAAAGCCACATCATCATTTTTCAATCCTTTCTGACTTCATTTGTTATTTTTCATGCATTTACTAATTATTTTGAGCTATAAGACCCTAAAATTGAAAAGCATTTCAAATGAACCCTGAAAAGGTTGAAAGTTGGCATGATATCATCATTTCATCCACATAGCATGTGCAAGAAAGTGGAGAGGGTTACGGCAAAAACTGGATGCACTTCGTGTACAAAACGGACAATCTCTTTCAAAGTATCAGGCTTTCATCCGGAAACTCGTCTGTTACAATGGGATTTCATTTTTTAAACCTTATTTGAACTCCTGACTTTTTGTGTGTTCAAAATGCACCATTCAAAGCCACGTCATCATTTTTCAATCCTTTCTGACTTCATTTGTTATTTTTCATGCATTTACTAATTATTTTGAGCTATAAGACCCTAAAATTGAAAAGCATTTCAAATGAACCCTGAAAAGGTTGAAAGTTGGCATGATATCATCATTTCATCCACATAGCATGTGCAAGAAAGTTGAGAGGGTTACGACATAAACTGGATGCACTTCCTGTACAAAACGGACAATCTCTTTCAAAGTATCAGGATTTCATCCGGAAACTCGTGTGTTACAAAGGGATTTCATTTTTTAAACCTTATTTGAACTCCTGACTTTTTGTGTGTTCAAAAAGCACCATTCAAAGCCACATCATCATTTTTCAATCCTTTCTGACTTCATTTGTTATTTTTCATGCATTTACTAATTATTTTGAGCTATAAGACCCTAAAATTGAAAAGCATTTCAAATGAACCCTGAAAAGGTTGAAAGTTGGCATGATATCATCATTTCATCCACATAGCATGTGCAAGAAAGTGGAGAGGGTTACGGCAAAAACTGGATGCACTTCGTGTACAAAACGGACAATCTCTTTCAAAGTATCTGGATTTCATCCGGAAACTCGTGTGTTACAAAGGGATTTCATTTTTTAAACCTTATTTGAACTCCTGACTTTTTGTGTGTTCAAAATGCACCATTCAAAGCCACATCATCATTTTTCAGTCCTTTCTGACTTCATTTGCTTTTTTCATGCATTTACTAATTATTTTGAGCTATAAGACCCTAAAATTGAAAAGCATTTCAAATGAACTCTGAAAAGGTTGAAAGTTGGCATGATATCATCATTTCATCCACATAGCATGTGCAAGAAAGTTGAGAGGGTTACGGCATAAACTGGATGCACTTCGTGTACAAAACGGACAATCTCTTTCAAAGTATCAGGATTTCATCCGGAAACTCGTCTGTTACAAAGGGATTTCATTTTTTAAACCTTATTTGAACTCCTGACTTTTTGTCTGTTCAAAATGCACCATTCAAAGCCACATCATCATTTTTCAATCCTTTCTGACTTCATTTGTTATTTTTCATGCATTTACTAATTATTTTGAGCTATAAGACCCTAAAATTGAAAAGCATTTCAAATGAACCCTGAAAAGGTTGAAAGTTGGCATGATATCATCATTTCATCCACATAGCATGTGCAAGACAGTGGACAGGGTTACGGCAAAAACTGGATGCACTTCGTGTACAAAACGGACAATCTCTTTCAAAGTATCAGGATTTCATCCGGAAACTCGTCTGTTACAATGGGATTTCATTTTTTAAACCTTATTTGAACTCCTGACTTTTTGTGTGTTCAAAATGCACCATTCAAAGCCACGTCATCATTTTTCAATCCTTTCTGACTTCATTTGTTATTTTTCATGCATTTACTAATTATTTTGAGCTATAAGACCCTAAAATTGAAAAGCATTTCAAATGAACCCTGAAAAGGTTGAAAGTTGGCATGATATCATCATTTCATCCACATAGCATGTGCAAGAAAGTTGAGAGGGTTACGGCATAAACTGGATGCACTTCCTGTACAAAACGGACAATCTCTTTCAAAGTATCAGGATTTCATCCGGAAACTCGTGTGTTACAAAGGGATTTCATTTTTTAAACCTTATTTGAACTCCTGACTTTTTGTGTGTTCAAAATGCACCATTCAAAGCCACATCATCATTTTTCAATCCTTTCTGACTTCATTTGTTATTTTTCATGCATTTACTAATTATTTTGAGCTATAAGACCTAAAATTGAAAAGAATTTCAAATGAACTCTGAAAAGGTTGAAAGTTGGCATGATATCATCATTTCATCCACATAGCATGTGCAAGAAAGTTGAGAGGGTTACGGCAAAAACGGGATGCACTTCGTGTACAAAACGGACAATCTCTTTCAAAGTGTCAGGATTTCATCCGGAAACTCGTCTGTTACAATGGGATTTCATTTTTTAAACCTTATTTGAACTCCTGACTTTTTGTGTGTTCAAAATGCACCATTCAAAGCCACATCATCATTTTTCAATCCTTTCTGACTTCATTTGTTATTTTTCATGCATTTGCTAATTATTTTGAGCTATAAGACCCTAAAATTGAAAAGCATTTCAAATGAACTCTTAAAAGGTTGAAAGTTGGCATGATATCATCATTTCATCCACATAGCATGTGCAAGAAAGTTGAGAGGGTTACGGCATAAACTGGATGCACTTCGTGTACAAAACGGACAATCTCTTTCAAAGTATCAGGATTTCATCCGGAAACTCGTGTGTTACAAAGGGATTTCATTTTTAAACCTTATTTGAACTCCTGACTTTTTGTGTGTTCAAAATGCACCATTCAAAGCCACATCATCATTTTTCAATCCTTTCTGACTTCATTTGTTATTTTTCATACATTTACTAATTATTTTGAGCTATAAGACCCTAAAATTGAAAAGCATTTCAAATGAACCCTGAAAAGGTTGAAAGTTGGCATGATATCATCATTTCATCCACATAGCATGTGCAAGAAAGTGGAGAGGGTTACGGCAAAAACTGGATGCACTTCGTGTACAAAACGGACAATCTCTTTTAAAGTATCAGGATTTCATCCGGAAACTCGTCTGTTACAATGGGATTTCATTTTTTAAACCTTATTTGAACTCCTGACTTTTTGTGTGTTCAAAATGCACCATTCAAAGCCACATCATCATTTTTCAATCCTTTCTGACTTCATTTGTTATTTTTCATGCATTTACTAATTATTTTGAGCTATAACACCCTAAAATTGAAAAGCATTTCAAATGAACCCTGAAAAGGTTGAAAGTTGGCATGATATCATCATTTCATCCACATAGCATGTGCAAGAAAGTGGAGAGGGTTACGGCAAAAACTGGATGCACTTCGTGTACAAAACGGACAATCTCTTTCAAAGTATCAGGATTTCATCCGGAAACTCGTCTGTTACAATGGGATTTCATTTTTTAAACCTTATTTGAACTCCTGACTTTTTGTGTGTTCAAAATGCACCATTCAAAGCCACATCATCATTTTTCAATCCTTTCTGACTTCATTTGTTATTTTTCATGCATTTACTAATTATTTTGAGCTATAAGACCCTAAAATTGAAAAGCATTTCAAATGAACCCTGAAAAGGTTGAAAGTTGGCATGATATCATCATTTCATCCACATAGCATGTGCAAGAAAGTGGAGAGGGTTACGGCAAAAACTGGATGCACTTCGTGTACAAAACGGACAATCTCTTTCAAAGTATCAGGATTTCATCCGGAAACTCGTCTGTTACAATGGGATTTCATTTTTTAAACCTTATTTGAACTCCTGACTTTTTGTGTGTTCAAAATGCACCATTCAAAGCCACATCATCATTTTTCAATCCTTTCTGACTTCATTTGTTATTTTTCATGCATTTACTAATTATTTTGAGCTATAAGACCCTAAATTGAAAAGCATTTCAAATGAACCCTGAAAAGGTTGAAAGTTGGCATGATATCATCATTTCATCCACATAGCATGTGCAAGAAAGTTGAGAGGGTTACGGCATAAACTGGACGCACTTCCTGTACAAAACGGACAATCTCTTTCAAAGTATCAGGATTTCATCCGGAAACTCGTGTGTTACAAAGGGATTTCATTTTTTAAACCTTATTTGAACTCCTGACTTTTTGTGTGTTCAAAATGCACCATTCAAAGCCACATCATCATTTTTCAATCCTTTCTGACTTCATTTGTTATTTTTCATGCATTTACTAATTATTTTGAGCTATAAGACCCTAAAATTGAAAAGCATTTCAAATGAACTCTGAAAAGGTTGAAAGTTGGCATGATATCATCATTTCATCCACATAGCATGTGCAAGAAAGTGGAGAGGGTTACGGCAAAAACTGGATGCACTTCGTGTACAAAACGGACAATCTCTTTTAAAGTATCAGGATTTCATCCGGAAACTCGTCTGTTACAATGGGATTTCATTTTTTAAACCTTATTTGAACTCCTGACTTTTTGTGTGTTCAAAATGCACCATTCAAAGCCACATCATCATTTTTCAATCCTTTCTGACTTCATTTGTTATTTTTCATGCATTTACTAATTATTTTGAGCTATAAGACCCTAAAATTGAAAAGCATTTCAAATGAACCCTGAAAAGGTTGAAAGTTGGCATGATATCATCATTTCATCCACATAGCATGTGCAAGAAAGTGGATAGGGTTACGGCAAAAACTGGATGCACTTCGTGTACAAAACGGACAATCTCTTTCAAAGTATCAGGATTTCATCCGGAAACTCGTCTGTTACAATGGGATTTCATTTTTTAAACCTTATTTGAACTCCTGACTTTTTGTGTGTTCAAAATGCACCATTCAAAGCCACATCATCATTTTTCAATCCTTTCTGACTTCATTTGTTATTTTTCATGCATTTACTAATTATTTTGAGCTATAAGACCCTAAAATTGAAAAGCATTTCAAATGAACCCTGAAAAGGTTGAAAGTTGGCATGATATCATCATTTCATCCACATAGCATGTGCAAGAAAGTGGAGAGGGTTACGGCAAAAACTGGATGCACTTCGTGTACAAAACGGACAATCTCTTTCAAAGTATCAGGATTTCATCCGGAAACTCGTCTGTTACAATGGGATTTCATTTTTTAAACCTTATTTGAACTCCTGACTTTTTGTGTGTTCAAAATGCACCATTCAAAGCCACATCATCATTTTTCAATCCTTTCTGACTTCATTTGTTATTTTTCATGCATTTACTAATTATTTTGAGCTATAAGACCCTAAATTGAAAAGCATTTCAAATGAACCCTGAAAAGGTTGAAAGTTGGCATGATATCATCATTTCATCCACATAGCATGTGCAAGAAAGTTGAGAGGGTTACGGCATAAACTGGACGCACTTCCTGTACAAAACGGACAATCTCTTTCAAAGTATCAGGATTTCATCCGGAAACTCGTGTGTTACAAAGGGATTTCATTTTTTAAACCTTATTTGAACTCCTGACTTTTTGTGTGTTCAAAATGCACCATTCAAAGCCACATCATCATTTTTCAATCCTTTCTGACTTCATTTGTTATTTTTCATGCATTTACTAATTATTTTGAGCTATAAGACCCTAAAATTGAAAAGCATTTCAAATGAACTCTGAAAAGGTTGAAAGTTGGCATGATATCATCATTTCATCCACATAGCATGTGCAAGAAAGTGGAGAGGGTTACGGCAAAAACTGGATGCACTTCGTGTACAAAACGGACAATCTCTTTCAAAGTATCAGGATTTCATCCGGAAACTCGTCTGTTACAATGGGATTTCATTTTTTAAACCTTATTTGAACTCCTGACTTTTTGTGTGTTCAAAATGCACCATTCAAAGCCACATCATCATTTTTCAATCCTTTCTGACTTCATTTGTTATTTTTCATGCATTTACTAATTATTTTGAGCTAT
This sequence comes from Aegilops tauschii subsp. strangulata, assembly GCF_002575655.3. Lineage (NCBI taxonomy): Eukaryota > Viridiplantae > Streptophyta > Magnoliopsida > Poales > Poaceae > Aegilops > Aegilops tauschii. The sequence goes on from NW_027332534.1 coordinate 8,492, forward strand.
AAGACCCTAAAATTGAAAAGCATTTCAAATGAACTCTTAAAAGGTTGAAAGTTGGCATGATATCATCATTTCATCCACATAGCATGTGCAAGAAAGTTGAGAGGGTTACGGCATAAACTGGATGCACTTCGTGTACAAAACGGACAATCTCTTTCAAAGTATCAGGATTTCATCCGGAAACTCGTGTGTTACAAAGGGATTTCATTTTTTAAACCTTATTTGAACTCCTGACTTTTTGTGTGTTCAAAATGCACCATTCAAAGCCACATCATCATTTTTCAATCCTTTCTGACTTCATTTGTTATTTTTCATGCATTTACTAATTATTTTGAGCTATAAGACCCTAAAATTGAAAAGCATTTCAAATGAACTCTGAAAAGGTTGAAAGTTGGAATGATATCATAATTTCATCCACATAGCATGTGCAAGAAAGTGGAGAGGGTTACGGCAAAAACTGGATGCACTTCGTGTACAAAACAGACAATCTCTTTCAAAGTATCAGGATTTCATCCGGAAACTCGTCTGTTAGAATGGGATTTCATTTTTTAAACCTTATTTGAACTCCTGACTTTTTGTGTGTTCAAAATGCACCATTCAAAGCCACATCATCATTTTTCAATCCTTTCTGACTTCATTTGTTATTTTTCATGCATTTACTAATTATTTTGAGCTATAAGACCCTAAAATTGAAAAGCATTTCAAATGAACCCTGAAAAGGTTGAAAGTTGGCATGATATCATCATTTCATCCACATAGCATGTGCAAGAAAGTGGAGAGGGTTACGGCAAAAACTGGATGCACTTCGTGTACAAAACGGACAATCTCTTTTAAAGTATCAGGATTTCATCCGGAAACTCGTCTGTTACAATGGGATTTCATTTTTTAAACCTTATTTGAACTCCTGACTTTTTGTGTGTTCAAAATGCACCATTCAAAGCCACATCATCATTTTTCAATCCTTTCTGACTTCATTTGTTATTTTTCATGCATTTACTAATTATTTTGAGCTATAAGACCCTAAAATTGAAAAGCATTTCAAATGAACCCTGAAAAGGTTGAAAGTTGGCATGATATCATCATTTCATCCACATAGCATGTGCAAGAAAGTGGAGAGGGTTACGGCAAAAACTGGATGCACTTCGTGTACAAAACGGACAATCTCTTTCAAAGTATCAGGATTTCATCCGGAAACTCGTCTGTTACAATGGGATTTCATTTTTTAAACCTTATTTGAACTCCTGACTTTTTGTGTGTTCAAAATGCACCATTCAAAGCCACATCATCATTTTTCAATCCTTTCTGACTTCATTTGTTATTTTTGATGCATTTACTAATTATTTTGAGCTATAAGACCCTAAATTGAAAAGCATTTCAAATGAACTCTTAAAAGGTTGAAAGTTGGCATTATATCATCATTTCATCCACATAGCATGTGCAAGAAAGTTGAGAGGGTTACGGCATAAACTGGACGCACTTGCTGTACAAAACGGACAATCTCTTTCAAAGTATCAGGATTTCATCCGGAAACTCGTGTGTTACAAAGGGATTTCATTTTTTAAACCTTATTTGAACTCCTGACTTTTTGTGTGTTCAAAATGCACCATTCAAAGCCACATCATCATTTTTCAATCCTTTCTGACTTCATTTGTTATTTTTCATGCATTTACTAATTATTTTGAGCTATAAGACCCTAAAATTGAAAAGCATTTCAAATGAACTCTGAAAAGGTTGAAAGTTGGCATGATATCATAATTTCATCCACATAGCATGTGCAAGAAAGTGGAGAGGGTTACGGCATAAACTGGACGCACTTCCTGTACAAAACAGACAATCTCTTTCAAAGTATCAGGATTTCATCCGGAAACTCGTCTGTTACAATGGGATTTCATTTTTTAAACCTTATTTGAACTCCTGACTTTTTGTGTGTTCAAAATGCACCATTCAAAGCCACATCATCATTTTTCAATCCTTTCTGACTTCATTTGTTATTTTTCATGCATTTACTAATTATTTTGAGCTATAAGACCCTAAAATTGAAAAGCATTTCAAATGAACTCTGAAAAGGTTGAAAGTTGGCATGATATCATCATTTCATCCACATAGCATGTGCAAGAAAGTGGAGAGGGTTACGGCAAAAACTGGATGCACTTCGTGTACAAAACGGACAATCTCTTTCAAAGTATCAGGATTTCATCCGGAAACTCGTCTGTTACAATGGGATTTCATTTTTTAAACCTTATTTGAACTCCTGACTTTTTGTGTGTTCAAAATGCACCATTCAAAGCCACATCATCATTTTTCAATCCTTTCTGACTTCATTTGTTATTTTTCATGCATTTACTAATTATTTTGAGCTATAAGACCCTAAAATTGAAAAGCATTTCAAATGAACTCTTAAAAGGTTGAAAGTTGGCATGATATCATCATTTCATCCACATAGCATGTGCAAGAAAGTTGAGAGGGTTACGGCATAAACTGGATGCACTTCGTGTACAAAACGGACAATCTCTTTCAAAGTATCAGGATTTCATCCGGAAACTCGTGTGTTACAAAGGGATTTCATTTTTTAAACCTTATTTGAACTCCTGACTTTTTGTGTGTTCAAAATGCACCATTCAAAGCCACATCATCATTTTTCAATCCTTTCTGACTTCATTTGTTATTTTTCATGCATTTACTAATTATTTTGAGCTATAAGACCCTAAAATTGAAAAGCATTTCAAATGAACTCTGAAAAGGTTGAAAGTTGGAATGATATCATAATTTCATCCACATAGCATGTGCAAGAAAGTGGAGAGGGTTACGGCAAAAACTGGATGCACTTCGTGTACAAAACAGACAATCTCTTTCAAAGTATCAGGATTTCATCCGGAAACTCGTCTGTTAGAATGGGATTTCATTTTTTAAACCTTATTTGAACTCCTGACTTTTTGTGTGTTCAAAATGCACCATTCAAAGCCACATCATCATTTTTCAATCCTTTCTGACTTCATTTGTTATTTTTCATGCATTTACTAATTATTTTGAGCTATAAGACCCTAAAATTGAAAAGCATTTCAAATGAACCCTGAAAAGGTTGAAAGTTGGCATGATATCATCATTTCATCCACATAGCATGTGCAAGAAAGTGGAGAGGGTTACGGCAAAAACTGGATGCACTTCGTGTACAAAACGGACAATCTCTTTTAAAGTATCAGGATTTCATCCGGAAACTCGTCTGTTACAATGGGATTTCATTTTTTAAACCTTATTTGAACTCCTGACTTTTTGTGTGTTCAAAATGCACCATTCAAAGCCACATCATCATTTTTCAATCCTTTCTGACTTCATTTGTTATTTTTCATGCATTTACTAATTATTTTGAGCTATAAGACCCTAAAATTGAAAAGCATTTCAAATGAACCCTGAAAAGGTTGAAAGTTGGCATGATATCATCATTTCATCCACATAGCATGTGCAAGAAAGTGGAGAGGGTTACGGCAAAAACTGGATGCACTTCGTGTACAAAACGGACAATCTCTTTCAAAGTATCAGGATTTCATCCGGAAACTCGTCTGTTACAATGGGATTTCATTTTTTAAACCTTATTTGAACTCCTGACTTTTTGTGTGTTCAAAATGCACCATTCAAAGCCACATCATCATTTTTCAATCCTTTCTGACTTCATTTGTTATTTTTGATGCATTTACTAATTATTTTGAGCTATAAGACCCTAAATTGAAAAGCATTTCAAATGAACTCTTAAAAGGTTGAAAGTTGGCATGATATCATCATTTCATCCACATAGCATGTGCAAGAAAGTTGAGAGGGTTACGGCATAAACTGGACGCACTTGCTGTACAAAACGGACAATCTCTTTCAAAGTATCAGGATTTCATCCGGAAACTCGTGTGTTACAAAGGGATTTCATTTTTTAAACCTTATTTGAACTCCTGACTTTTTGTGTGTTCAAAATGCACCATTCAAAGCCACATCATCATTTTTCAATCCTTTCTGACTTCATTTGTTATTTTTCATGCATTTACTAATTATTTTGAGCTATAAGACCCTAAAATTGAAAAGCATTTCAAATGAACTCTGAAAAGGTTGAAAGTTGGCATGATATCATAATTTCATCCACATAGCATGTGCAAGAAAGTGGAGAGGGTTACGGCAAAAACTGGATGCACTTCGTGTACAAAACAGACAATCTCTTTCAAAGTATCAGGATTTCATCCGGAAACTCGTCTGTTAGAATGGGATTTCATTTTTTAAACCTTATTTGAACTCCTGACTTTTTGTGTGTTCAAAATGCACCATTCAAAGCCACATCATCATTTTTCAATCCTTTCTGACTTCATTTGTTATTTTTCATGCATTTACTAATTATTTTGAGCTATAAGACCCTAAAATTGAAAAGCATTTCAAATGAACCCTGAAAAGGTTGAAAGTTGGCATGATATCATCATTTCATCCACATAGCATGTGCAAGAAAGTGGAGAGGGTTACGGCGAAAACTGGATGCACTTCGTGTACAAAACGGACAATCTCTTTTAAAGTATCAGGATTTCATCCGGAAACTCGTCTGTTACAATGGGATTTCATTTTTTAAACCTTATTTGAACTCCTGACTTTTTGTGTGTTCAAAATGCACCATTCAAAGCCACATCATCATTTTTCAATCCTTTCTGACTTCATTTGTTATTTTTCATGCATTTACTAATTATTTTGAGCTATAAGACCCTAAAATTGAAAAGCATTTCAAATGAACCCTGAAAAGGTTGAAAGTTGGCATGATATCATCATTTCATCCACATAGCATGTGCAAGAAAGTGGAGAGGGTTACGGCAAAAACTGGATGCACTTCGTGTACAAAACGGACAATCTCTTTCAAAGTATCAGGATTTCTTCCGGAAACTCGTCTGTTACAATGGGATTTCATTTTTTAAACCTTATTTGAACTCCTGACTTTTTGTGTGTTCAAAATGCACCATTCAAAGCCACATCATCATTTTTCAATCCTTTCTGACTTCATTTGTTATTTTTGATGCATTTACTAATTATTTTGAGCTATAAGACCCTAAATTGAAAAGCATTTCAAATGAACCCTGAAAAGGTTGAAAGTTGGCATGATATCATCATTTCATCCACATAGCATGTGCAAGAAAGTGGAGAGGGTTACGGCAAAAACTGGATGCACTTCGTGTACAAAATGGACAATCTCTTTCAAAGTATCAGGATTTCATCCGGAAACTCGTCTGTTACAATGGATTTCATTTTTTAAACCTTATTTGAACTCCTGACTTTTTGTGTGTTCAAAATGCACCATTCAAAGCCACATCATCATTTTTCAATCCTTTCTGACTTCATTTGTTATTTTTCATGCATTTACTAATTATTTTGAGCTATAAGACCCTAAATTGAAAAGCATTTCAAATGAACCCTGAAAAGGTTGAAAGTTGGCATGATATCATCATTTCATCCACATAGCATGTGCAAGAAAGTTGAGAGGGTTACGACATAAACTGGATGCACTTCCTATACAAAACGGACAATCTCTTTCAAAGTATCAGGATTTCATCTGGAAACTCGTGTGTTACAAAGGGATTTCATTTTTTAAACCTTATTTGAACTCCTGACTTTTTGTGTGTTCAAAATGCACCATTCAAAGCCACATCATCATTTTTCAATCCTTTCTGACTTCGTTTGTTATTTTTCATGCATTTACTAATTATTTTGAGCTATAAGACCCTAAAATTGAAAAGCATTTCAAATGAACTCTGAAAAGGTTGAAAGTTGGCATGATATCATCATTTCATCCACATAGCATGTGCAAGAAAGTTGAGAGGGTTACGGCATAAACTGGATGCACTTCGTGTACAAAACGGACAATCTCTTTCAAAGTATCTCTGGATTTCATCCGGAAACTCGTGTGTTACAAAGGGATTTCATTTTTAAACCTTATTTGAACTCCTGACTTTTTGTGTGTTCAAAATGCACCATTCAAAGCCACATCATCATTTTTCAATCCTTTCTGACTTCATTTGCTTTTTTCATGCATTTACTAATTATTTTGAGCTATAAGACCCTAAAATTGAAAAGCATTTCAAATGAACTCTGAAAAGGTTGAAAGTTGGCATGATATCATCATTTCATCCACATAGCATGTGCAAGAAAGTTGAGAGGGTTACGGCATAAACTGGATGCACTTCGTGTACAAAACGGACAATCTCTTTCAAAGTATCAGGATTTCATCCAGAAACTCGTCTGTTACAAAGGGATTTCATTTTTTAAACCTTATTTGAACTCCTGACTTTTTGTGTGTTCAAAAAGCACCATTCAAAGCCACATCATCATTTTTCAATCCTTTCTGACTTCATTTGTTATTTTTCATGCATTTACTAATTATTTTGAGCTATAAGACCCTAAAATTGAAAAGCATTTCAAATGAACCCTGAAAAGGTTGAAAGTTGGCATGATATCATCATTTCATCCACATAGCATGTGCAAGAAAGTGGAGAGGGTTACGGCAAAAACTGGATGCACTTCGTGTACAAAACGGACAATCCCTTTCAAAGTATCTGGATTTCATCCGGAAACTCGTGTGTTACAAAGGGATTTCATTTTTTAAACCTTATTTGAACTCCTGACTTTTTGTGTGTTCAAAATGCACCATTCAAAGCCACATCATCATTTTTCAATCCTTTCTGACTTCATTTGCTTTTTTCATGCATTTACTAATTATTTTGAGCTATAAGACCCTAAAATTGAAAAGCATTTCAAATGAACTCTGAAAAGGTTGAAAGTTGGCATGATATCATCATTTCATCCACATAGCATGTGCAAGAAAGTTGAGAGGGTTACGGCATAAACTGGATGCACTTCGTGTACAAAACGGACAATCTCTTTCAAAGTATCAGGATTTCATCCGGAAACTCGTCTGTTACAAAGGGATTTCATTTTTTAAACCTTATTTGAACTCCTGACTTTTTGTGTGTTCAAAATGCACCATTCAAAGCCACATCATCATTTTTCAATCCTTTCTGACTTCATTTGTTATTTTTCATGCATTTACTAATTATTTTGAGCTATAAGACCCTAAAATTGAAAAGCATTTCAAATGAACCCTGAAAAGGTTGAAAGTTGGCATGATATCATCATTTCATCCACATAGCATGTGCAAGAAAGTGGAGAGGGTTACGGCAAAAACTGGATGCACTTTGTGTACAAAACGGACAATCTCTTTCAAAGTATCAGGATTTCATCCGGAAACTCGTCTGTTACAATGGGATTTCATTTTTTAAACCTTATTTGAACTCCTCACTTTTTGTGTGTTCAAAATGCACCATTCAAAGCCACGTCATCATTTTTCAATCCTTTCTGACTTCATTTGTTATTTTTCATGCATTTACTAATTATTTTGAGCTATAAGACCCTAAAATTGAAAAGCATTTCAAATGAACTCTGAAAAGGTTGAAAGTTGGCATGATATCATCATTTCATCCACATAGCATGTGCAAGAAAGTTGAGAGGGTTACGGCAAAAACGGGATGCACTTCATGTACAAAACGGACAATCTCTTTCAAAGTGTCAGGATTTCATCCGGAAACTCGTCTGTTACAATGGGATTTCATTTTTTAAACCTTATTTGAACTCCTGACTTTTTGTGTGTTCAAAATGCACCATTCAAAGCCACATCATCATTTTTCAATCCTTTCTGACTTCATTTGTTATTTTTCATGCATTTGCTAATTATTTTGAGCTATAAGACCCTAAAATTGAAAAGCATTTCAAATGAACTCTTAAAAGGTTGAAAGTTGGCATGATATCATCATTTCATCCACATAGCATGTGCAAGAAAGTTGAGAGGGTTACGGCATAAACTGGATGCACTTCGTGTACAAAACGGACAATCTCTTTCAAAGTATCAGGATTTCATCCGGAAAATCGTGTGTTACAAAGGGATTTCATTTTTTAAACCTTATTTGAACTCCTGACTTTTTGTGTGTTCAAAATGCACCATTCAAAGCCACATCATCATTTTTCAATCCTTTCTGACTTCATTTGCTTTTTTCATGCATTTACTAATTATTTTGAGCTATAAGACCCTAAAATTGAAAAGAATTTCAAATGAACTCTGAAAAGGTTGAAAGTTGGCATGATATCATCATTTCATCCACATAGCATGTGCAAGAAAGTTGAGAGGGTTACGGCATAAACTGGATGCACTTCGTGTACAAAACGGACAATCTCTTTCAAAGTATCAGGATTTCATCCGGAAACTCGTCTGTTACAAAGGGATTTCATTTTTTAAACCTTATTTGAACTCCTGACTTTTTGTGTGTTCAAAATGCACCATTCAAAGCCACATCATCATTTTTCAATCCTTTCTGACTTCATTTGTTATTTTTCATGCATTTACTAATTATTTTGAGCTATAAGACCCTAAAATTGAAAAGCATTTCAAATGAACCCTGAAAAGGTTGAAAGTTGGCATGATATCATCATTTCATCCACATAGCATGTGCAAGAAAGTGGAGAGGGTTACGGCAAAAACTGGATGCACTTCGTGTACAAAACGGACAATCTCTTTCAAAGTATCAGGATTTCATCCGGAAACTCGTCTGTTACAATGGGATTTCATTTTTTAAACCTTATTTGAACTCCTCACTTTTTGTGTGTTCAAAATGCACCATTCAAAGCCACGTCATCATTTTTCAATCCTTTCTGACTTCATTTGTTATTTTTCATGCATTTACTAATTATTTTGAGCTATAAGACCCTAAAATTGAAAAGCTTTCAAATGAACCCTGAAAAGGTTGAAAGTTGGCATGATATCATCATTTCATCCACATAGCATGTGCAAGAAAGTGGAGAGGGTTACGGCAAAAACTGGATGCACTTCGTGTACAAAACGGACAATCTCTTTCAAAGTATCAGGATTTCATCCGGAAACTCGTCTGTTACAATGGGATTTCATTTTTTAAACCTTATTTGAACTCCTGACTTTTTGTGTGTTCAAAATGCACCATTCAAAGCCACATCATCATTTTTCAATCCTTTCTGACTTCATTTGTTATTTTTCATGCATTTACTAATTATTTTGAGCTATAAGACCCTAAATTGAAAAGCATTTCAAATGAACCCTGAAAAGGTTGAAAGTTGGCATGATATCATCATTTCATCCACATAGCATGTGCAAGAAAGTTGAGAGGGTTACGGCATAAACTGGACGCACTTGCTGTACAAAACGGACAATCTCTTTCAAAGTATCAGGATTTCATCCGGAAACTCGTGTGTTACAAAGGGATTTCATTTTTTAAACCTTATTTGAACTCCTGACTTTTTGTGTGTTCAAAATGCACCATTCAAAGCCACATCATCATTTTTCAATCCTTTCTGACTTCATTTGTTATTTTTCATGCATTTACTAATTATTTTGAGCTATAAGACCCTAAAATTGAAAAGCATTTCAAATGAACTCTGAAAAGGTTGAAAGTTGGCATGATATCATCATTTCATCCACATAGCATGTGCAAGAAAGTGCAGAGGGTTACGGCAAAAACTGGATGCACTTCGTGTACAAAACGGACAATCTCTTTCAAAGTATCAGGATTTCATCCGGAAACTCGTCTGTTACAATGGGATTTCATTTTTTAAACCTTATTTGAACTCCTGACTTTTTGTGTGTTCAAAATGCACCATTCAAAGCCACATCATCATTTTTCAATCCTTTCTGACTTCATTTGTTATTTTTCATGCATTTACTAATTATTTTGAGCTATAAGACCCTAAAATTGAAAAGCATTTCAAATGAACTCTTAAAAGGTTGAAAGTTGGCATGATATCATCATTTCATCCACATAGCATGTGCAAGAAAGTTGAGAGGGTTACGGCATAAACTGGATGCACTTCGTGTACAAAACGGACAATCTCTTTCAAAGTATCAGGATTTCATCCGGAAAATCGTGTGTTACAAAGGGATTTCATTTTTTAAACCTTATTTGAACTCCTGACTTTTTGTGTGTTCAAAATGCACCATTCAAAGCCACATCATCATTTTTCAATCCTTTCTGACTTCATTTGTTATTTTTCATGCATTTACTAATTATTTTGAGCTATAAGACCCTAAAATTGAAAAGCATTTCAAATGAACTCTGAAAAGGTTGAAAGTTGGCATGATATCATCATTTCATCCACATAGCATGTGCAAGAAAGTGGAGAGGGTTACGGCAAAAACTGGATGCACTTCTTGTACAAAACGGACAATCTCTTTCAAAGTATCAGGATTTCATCCGGAAACTCGTCTGTTACAATGGGATTTCATTTTTTAAACCTTATTCGAACTCCTGACTTTTTGTGTGTTCAAAATGCACCATTCAAAGCCACATCATCATTTTTAAATCCTTTCTGACTTCATTTGTTACTTTTCATGCATTTACTAATTATTTTGAGCTATAAGACCCTAAAATTGAAAAGCATTTCAAATGAACCCTGAAAAGGTTGAAAGTTGGCATGATATCATCATTTCATCCACATAGCATGTGCAAGAAAGTGGAGAGGGTTACGGCAAAAACTGGATGCACTTCGTGTACAAAATGGACAATCTCTTTCAAAGTATCAGGATTTCATCCGGAAACTCGTCTGTTACAATGGATTTCATTTTTTAAACCTTATTTGAACTCCTGACTTTTTGTGTGTTCAAAATGCACCATTCAAAGCCACATCATCATTTTTCAATCCTTTCTGACTTCATTTGTTATTTTTCATGCATTTACTAATTATTTTGAGCTATAAGACCCTAAATTGAAAAGCATTTCAAATGAACCCTGAAAAGGTTGAAAGTTGGCATGATATCATCATTTCATCCACATAGCATGTGCAAGAAAGTTGAGAGGGTTACGACATAAACTGGATGCACTTCCTGTACAAAACGGACAATCTCTTTCAAAGTATCAGGATTTCATCTGGAAACTCGTGTGTTACAAAGGGATTTCATTTTTTAAACCTTATTTGAACTCCTGACTTTTTGTGTGTTCAAAATGCACCATTCAAAGCCACATCATCATTTTTCAATCCTTTCTGACTTCGTTTGTTATTTTTCATGCATTTACTAATTATTTTGAGCTATAAGACCCTAAAATTGAAAAGCATTTCAAATGAACTCTGAAAAGGTTGAAAGTTGGCATGATATCATCATTTCATCCACATAGCATGTGCAAGAAAGTTGAGAGGGTTACGGCATAAACTGGATGCACTTCGTGTACAAAACGGACAATCTCTTTCAAAGTATCTCTGGATTTCATCCGGAAACTCGTGTGTTACAAAGGGATTTCATTTTTAAACCTTATTTGAACTCCTGACTTTTTGTGTGTTCAAAATGCACCATTCAAAGCCACATCATCATTTTTCAATCCTTTCTGACTTCATTTGCTTTTTTCATGCATTTACTAATTATTTTGAGCTATAAGACCCTAAAATTGAAAAGCATTTCAAATGAACTCTGAAAAGGTTGAAAGTTGGCATGATATCATCATTTCATCCACATAGCATGTGCAAGAAAGTTGAGAGGGTTACGGCATAAACTGGATGCACTTCGTGTACAAAACGGACAATCTCTTTCAAAGTATCAGGATTTCATCCAGAAACTCGTCTGTTACAAAGGGATTTCATTTTTTAAACCTTATTTGAACTCCTGACTTTTTGTGTGTTCAAAAAGCACCATTCAAAGCCACATCATCATTTTTCAATCCTTTCTGACTTCATTTGTTATTTTTCATGCATTTACTAATTATTTTGAGCTATAAGACCCTAAATTGAAAAGCATTTCAAATGAACCCTGAAAAGGTTGAAAGTTGGCATGATATCATCATTTCATCCACATAGCATGTGCAAGAAAGTGGAGAGGGTTACGGCAAAAACTGGATGCACTTCGTGTACAAAACGGACAATCCCTTTCAAAGTATCTGGATTTCATCCGGAAACTCGTGTGTTACAAAGGGATTTCATTTTTTAAACCTTATTTGAACTCCTGAATTTTTGTGTGTTCAAAATGCACCATTCAAAGCCACATCATCATTTTTCAATCCTTTCTGACTTCATTTGCTTTTTTCATGCATTTACTAATTATTTTGAGCTATAAGACCCTAAAATTGAAAAGCATTTCAAATGAACTCTGAAAAGGTTGAAAGTTGGCATGATATCATCATTTCATCCACATAGCATGTGCAAGAAAGTTGAGAGGGTTACGGCATAAACTGGATGCACTTCGTGTACAAAACGGACAATCTCTTTCAAAGTATCAGGATTTCATCCGGAAACTCGTCTGTTACAAAGGGATTTCATTTTTTAAACCTTATTTGAACTCCTGACTTTTTGTGTGTTCAAAATGCACCATTCAAAGCCACATCATCATTTTTCAATCCTTTCTGACTTCATTTGTTATTTTTCATGCATTTACTAATTATTTTGAGCTATAAGACCCTAAAATTGAAAAGCATTTCAAATGAACCCTGAAAAGGTTGAAAGTTGGCATGATATCATCATTTCATCCACATAGCATGTGCAAGAAAGTGGAGAGGGTTACGGCAAAAACTGGATGCACTTCGTGTACAAAACGGACAATCCCTTTCAAAGTATCTGGATTTCATCCGGAAAATCGTGTGTTACAAAGGGATTTCATTTTTTAAACCTTATTTGAACTCCTGACTTTTTGTGTGTTCAAAATGCACCATTCAAAGCCACATCATCATTTTTCAATCCTTTCTGACTTCATTTGTTATTTTTCATGCATTTACTAATTATTTTGAGCTATAAGACCCTAAAATTGAAAAGCATTTCAAATGAACTCTGAAAAGGTTGAAAGTTGGCATGATATCATCATTTCATCCACATAGCATGTGCAAGAAAGTGGAGAGGGTTACGGCAAAAACTGGATGCACTTCTTGTACAAAACGGACAATCTCTTTCAAAGTATCAGGATTTCATCCGGAAACTCGTCTGTTACAATGGGATTTCATTTTTTAAACCTTATTCGAACTCCTGACTTTTTGTGTGTTCAAAATGCACCATTCAAAGCCACATCATCATTTTTAAATCCTTTCTGACTTCATTTGTTACTTTTCATGCATTTACTAATTATTTTGAGCTATAAGACCCTAAAATTGAAAAGCATTTCAAATGAACCCTGAAAAGGTTGAAAGTTGGCATGATATCATCATTTCATCCACATAGCATGTGCAAGAAAGTGGAGAGGGTTACGGCAAAAACTGGATGCACTTCGTGTACAAAATGGACAATCTCTTTCAAAGTATCAGGATTTCATCCGGAAACTCGTCTGTTACAATGGATTTCATTTTTTAAACCTTATTTGAACTCCTGACTTTTTGTGTGTTCAAAATGCACCATTCAAAGCCACATCATCATTTTTCAATCCTTTCTGACTTCATTTGTTATTTTTCATGCATTTACTAATTATTTTGAGCTATAAGACCCTAAATTGAAAAGCATTTCAAATGAACCCTGAAAAGGTTGAAAGTTGGCATGATATCATCATTTCATCCACATAGCATGTGCAAGAAAGTTGAGAGGGTTACGACATAAACTGGATGCACTTCCTGTACAAAACGGACAATCTCTTTCAAAGTATCAGGATTTCATCTGGAAACTCGTGTGTTACAAAGGGATTTCATTTTTTAAACCTTATTTGAACTCCTGACTTTTTGTGTGTTCAAAATGCACCATTCAAAGCCACATCATCATTTTTCAATCCTTTCTGACTTCGTTTGTTATTTTTCATGCATTTACTAATTATTTTGAGCTATAAGACCCTAAAATTGAAAAGCATTTCAAATGAACTCTGAAAAGGTTGAAAGTTGGCATGATATCATCATTTCATCCACATAGCATGTGCAAGAAAGTTGAGAGGGTTACGGCATAAACTGGATGCACTTCGTGTACAAAACGGACAATCTCTTTCAAAGTATCTCTGGATTTCATCCGGAAACTCGTGTGTTACAAAGGGATTTCATTTTTAAACCTTATTTGAACTCCTGACTTTTTGTGTGTTCAAAATGCACCATTCAAAGCCACATCATCATTTTTCAATCCTTTCTGACTTCATTTGCTTTTTTCATGCATTTACTAATTATTTTGAGCTATAAGACCCTAAAATTGAAAAGCATTTCAAATGAACTCTGAAAAGGTTGAAAGTTGGCATGATATCATCATTTCATCCACATAGCATGTGCAAGAAAGTTGAGAGGGTTACGGCATAAACTGGATGCACTTCGTGTACAAAACGGACAATCTCTTTCAAAGTATCAGGATTTCATCCAGAAACTCGTCTGTTACAAAGGGATTTCATTTTTTAAACCTTATTTGAACTCCTGACTTTTTGTGTGTTCAAAAAGCACCATTCAAAGCCACATCATCATTTTTCAATCCTTTCTGACTTCATTTGTTATTTTTCATGCATTTACTAATTATTTTGAGCTATAAGACCCTAAATTGAAAAGCATTTCAAATGAACCCTGAAAAGGTTGAAAGTTGGCATGATATCATCATTTCATCCACATAGCATGTGCAAGAAAGTGGAGAGGGTTACGGCAAAAACTGGATGCACTTCGTGTACAAAACGGACAATCCCTTTCAAAGTATCTGGATTTCATCCGGAAACTCGTGTGTTACAAAGGGATTTCATTTTTTAAACCTTATTTGTACTCCTGACTTTTTGTGTGTTCAAAATGCACCATTCAAAGCCACATCATCATTTTTCAATCCTTTCTGACTTCATTTGCTTTTTTCATGCATTTACTAATTATTTTGAGCTATAAGACCCTAAAATTGAAAAGCATTTCAAATGAACTCTGAAAAGGTTGAAAGTTGGCATGATATCATCATTTCATCCACATAGCATGTGCAAGAAAGTTGAGAGGGTTACGGCATAAACTGTATGCACTTCGTGTACAAAACGGACAATCTCTTTCAAAGTATCAGGATTTCATCCGGAAACTCGTCTGTTACAAAGGGATTTCATTTTTTAAACCTTATTTGAACTCCTGACTTTTTGTGTGTTCAAAATGCACCATTCAAAGCCACATCATCATTTTTCAATCCTTTCTGACTTCATTTGTTATTTTTCATGCATTTACTAATTATTTTGAGCTATAAGACCCTAAAATTGAAAAGCATTTCAAATGAACCCTGAAAAGGTTGAAAGTTGGCATGATATCATCATTTCATCCACATAGCATGTGCAAGAAAGTGGAGAGGGTTACGGCAAAAACTGGATGCACTTCGTGTACAAAACGGACAATCTCTTTCAAAGTATCAGGATTTCATCCGGAAACTCGTCTGTTACAATGGGATTTCATTTTTTAAACCTTATTTGAACTCCTCACTTTTTGTGTGTTCAAAATGCACCATTCAAAGCCACGTCATCATTTTTCAATCCTTTCTGACTTCATTTGTTATTTTTCATGCATTTACTAATTATTTTGAGCTATAAGACCCTAAAATTGAAAAGCATTTCAAATGAACTCTGAAAAGGTTGAAAGTTGGCATGATATCATCATTTCATCCACATAGCATGTGCAAGAAAGTTGAGAGGGTTACGGCAAAAACGGGATGCACTTCATGTACAAAACGGACAATCTCTTTCAAAGTGTCAGGATTTCATCCGGAAACTCGTCTGTTACAATGGGATTTCATTTTTTAAACCTTATTCGAACTCCTGACTTTTTGTGTGTTCAAAATGCACCATTCAAAGCCACATCATCATTTTTAAATCCTTTCTGACTTCATTTGTTACTTTTCATGCATTTGCTAATTATTTTGAGCTATAAGACCCTAAAATTGAAAAGCATTTCAAATGAACCCTGAAAAGGTTGAAAGTTGGCATGATATCATCATTTCATCCACATAGCATGTGCAAGAAAGTTGAGAGGGTTACGGCATAAACTGGATGCACTTCGTGTACAAAACGGACAATCTCTTTCAAAGTATCAGGATTTCATCCAGAAACTCGTCTGTTACAAAGGGATTTCATTTTTTAAACCTTATTTGAACTCCTGACTTTTTGTGTGTTCAAAAAGCACCATTCAAAGCCACATCATCATTTTTCAATCCTTTCTGACTTCATTTGTTATTTTTCATGCATTTACTAATTATTTTGAGCTATAAGACCCTAAAATTGAAAAGCATTTCAAATGAACCCTGAAAAGGTTGAAAGTTGGCATGATATCATCATTTCATCCACATAGCATGTGCAAGAAAGTGGAGAGGGTTACGGCAAAAACTGGATGCACGTCGTGTACAAAACGGACAATCCCTTTCAAAGTATCTGGATTTCATCCGGAAACTCGTGTGTTACAAAGGGATTTCATTTTTTAAACCTTATTTGAACTCCTGACTTTTTGTGTGTTCAAAATGCACCATTCAAAGCCACATCATCATTTTTCAATCCTTTCTGACTTCATTTGCTTTTTCCATGCATTTACTAATTATTTTGAGCTATAAGACCCTAGAATTGAAAAGCATTTCAAATGAACTCTGAAAAGGTTGAAAGTTGGCATGATATCATCATTTCATCCACATAGCATGTGCAAGAAAGTTGAGAGGGTTACGGCATAAACTGGATGCACTTCGTGTACAAAACGGACAATCTTTTTCAAAGTATCAGGATTTCATCCGGAAACTCGTCTGTTACAAAGGGATTTCATTTTTTAAACCTTATTTGAACTCCTGACTTTTTGTGTGTTCAAAATGCACCATTCAAAGCCACATCATCATTTTTCAATCCTTTCTGACTTCATTTGTTATTTTTCATGCATTTACTAATTATTTTGAGCTATAAGACCCTAAAATTGAAAAGCATTTCAAATGAACCCTGAAAAGGTTGAAAGTTGGCATGATATCATCATTTCATCCACATAGCATGTGCAAGAAAGTGGAGAGGGTTACGGCAAAAACTGGATGCACTTCGTGTACAAAACGGACAATCTCTTTCAAAGTATCAGGATTTCATCCGGAAACTCGTCTGTTACAATGGGATTTCATTTTTTAAACCTTATTTGAACTCCTCACTTTTTGTGTGTTCAAAATGCACCATTCAAAGCCACGTCATCATTTTTCAATCCTTTCTGACTTCATTTGTTATTTTTCATGCATTTACTAATTATTTTGAGCTATAAGACCCTAAAATTGAAAAGCATTTCAAATGAACTCTGAAAAGGTTGAAAGTTGGCATGATATCATCATTTCATCCACATAGCATGTGCAAGAAAGTTGAGAGGGTTACGGCAAAAACGGGATGCACTTCATGTACAAAACGGACAATCTCTTTCAAAGTGTCAGGATTTCATCCGGAAACTCGTCTGTTACAATGGGATTTCATTTTTTAAACCTTATTCGAACTCCTGACTTTTTGTGTGTTCAAAATGCACCATTCAAAGCCACATCATCATTTTTAAATCCTTTCTGACTTCATTTGTTACTTTTCATGCATTTGCTAATTATTTTGAGCTATAAGACCCTAAAATTGAAAAGCATTTCAAATGAACCCTGAAAAGGTTGAAAGTTGGCATGATATCATCATTTCATCCACATAGCATGTGCAAGAAAGTTGAGAGGGTTACGGCATAAACTGGATGCACTTCGTGTACAAAACGGACAATCTCTTTCAAAGTATCAGGATTTCATCCAGAAACTCGTCTGTTACAAAGGGATTTCATTTTTTAAACCTTATTTGAACTCCTGACTTTTTGTGTGTTCAAAAAGCACCATTCAAAGCCACATCATCATTTTTCAATCCTTTCTGACTTCATTTGTTATTTTTCATGCATTTACTAATTACTTTTGAGCTATAAGACCCTAAAATTGAAAAGCATTTCAAATGAACCCTGAAAAGGTTGAAAGTTGGCATGATATCATCATTTCATCCACATAGCATGTGCAAGAAAGTGGAGAGGGTTACGGCAAAAACTGGATGCACTTCGTGTACAAAACGGACAATCCCTTTCAAAGTATCTGGATTTCATCCGGAAACTCGTGTGTTACAAAGGGATTTCATTTTTTAAACCTTATTTGAACTCCTGACTTTTTGTGTGTTCAAAATGCACCATTCAAAGCCACATCATCATTTTTCAATCCTTTCTGACTTCATTTGCTTTTTTCATGCATTTACTAATTATTTTGAGCTATAAGACCCTAGAATTGAAAAGCATTTCAAATGAACTCTGAAAAGGTTGAAAGTTGGCATGATATCATCATTTCATCCACATAGCATGTGCAAGAAAGTTGAGAGGGTTACGGCATAAACTGGATGCACTTCGTGTACAAAACGGACAATCTCTTTCAAAGTATCAGGATTTCATCCGGAAACTCGTCTGTTACAAAGGGATTTCATTTTTTAAACCTTATTTGAACTCCTGACTTTTTGTGTGTTCAAAATGCACCATTCAAAGCCACATCATCATTTTTCAATCCTTTCTGACTTCATTTGTTATTTTTCATGCATTTACTAATTATTTTGAGCTATAAGACCCTAAAATTGAAAAGCATTTCAAATGAACCCTGAAAAGGTTGAAAGTTGGCATGATATCATCATTTCATCCACATAGCATGTGCAAGAAAGTGGAGAGGGTTACGGCAAAAACTGGATGCACTTCGTGTACAAAACGGACAATCTCTTTCAAAGTATCAGGATTTCATCCGGAAACTCGTCTGTTACAATGGGATTTCATTTTTTAAACCTTATTTGAACTCCTCACTTTTTGTGTGTTCAAAATGCACCATTCAAAGCCACGTCATCATTTTTCAATCCTTTCTGACTTCATTTGTTATTTTTCATGCATTTACTAATTATTTTGAGCTATAAGACCCTAAAATTGAAAAGCATTTCAAATGAACTCTGAAAAGGTTGAAAGTTGGCATGATATCATCATTTCATCCACATAGCATGTGCAAGAAAGTTGAGAGGGTTACGGCAAAAACGGGATGCACTTCATGTACAAAACGGACAATCTCTTTCAAAGTGTCAGGATTTCATCCGGAAACTCGTCTGTTACAATGGGATTTCATTTTTTAAACCTTATTTGAACTCCTGACTTTTTGTGTGTTCAAAATGCACCATTCAAAGCCACATCATCATTTTTCAATCCTTTCTGACTTCATTTGTTATTTTTCATGCATTTGCTAATTATTTTGAGCTATAAGACCCTAAAATTGAAAAGCATTTCAAATGAACTCTTAAAAGGTTGAAAGTTGGCATGATATCATCATTTCATCCACATAGCATGTGCAAGAAAGTTGAGAGGGTTACGGCATAAACTGGATGCACTTCGTGTACAAAACGGACAATCTCTTTCAAAGTATCAGGATTTCATCCGGAAAATCGTGTGTTACAAAGGGATTTCATTTTTTAAACCTTATTTGAACTCCTGACTTTTTGTGTGTTCAAAATGCACCATTCAAAGCCACATCATCATTTTTCAATCCTTTCTGACTTCATTTGCTTTTTTCATGCATTTACTAATTATTTTGAGCTATAAGACCCTAAAATTGAAAAGAATTTCAAATGAACTCTGAAAAGGTTGAAAGTTGGCATGATATCATCATTTCATCCACATAGCATGTGCAAGAAAGTTGAGAGGGTTACGGCATAAACTGGATGCACTTCGTGTACAAAACGGACAATCTCTTTCAAAGTATCAGGATTTCATCCGGAAACTCGTCTGTTACAAAGGGATTTCATTTTTTAAACCTTATTTGAACTCCTGACTTTTTGTGTGTTCAAAATGCACCATTCAAAGCCACATCATCATTTTTCAATCCTTTCTGACTTCATTTGTTATTTTTCATGCATTTACTAATTATTTTGAGCTATAAGACCCTAAAATTGAAAAGCATTTCAAATGAACCCTGAAAAGGTTGAAAGTTGGCATGATATCATCATTTCATCCACATAGCATGTGCAAGAAAGTGGAGAGGGTTACGGCAAAAACTGGATGCACTTCGTGTACAAAACGGACAATCTCTTTCAAAGTATCAGGATTTCATCCGGAAACTCGTCTGTTACAATGGGATTTCATTTTTTAAACCTTATTTGAACTCCTCACTTTTTGTGTGTTCAAAATGCACCATTCAAAGCCACGTCATCATTTTTCAATCCTTTCTGACTTCATTTGTTATTTTTCATGCATTTACTAATTATTTTGAGCTATAAGACCCTAAAATTGAAAAGCATTTCAAATGAACTCTGAAAAGGTTGAAAGTTGGCATGATATCATCATTTCATCCACATAGCATGTGCAAGAAAGTTGAGAGGGTTACGGCAAAAACGGGATGCACTTCATGTACAAAACGGACAATCTCTTTCAAAGTGTCAGGATTTCATCCGGAAACTCGTCTGTTACAATGGGATTTCATTTTTTAAACCTTATTTGAACTCCTGACTTTTTGTGTGTTCAAAATGCACCATTCAAAGCCACATCATCATTTTTCAATCCTTTCTGACTTCATTTGTTATTTTTCATGCATTTGCTAATTATTTTGAGCTATAAGACCCTAAAATTGAAAAGCATTTCAAATGAACTCTTAAAAGGTTGAAAGTTGGCATGATATCATCATTTCATCCACATAGCATGTGCAAGAAAGTTGAGAGGGTTACGGCATAAACTGGATGCACTTCGTGTACAAAACGGACAATCTCTTTCAAAGTATCAGGATTTCATCCGGAAAATCGTGTGTTACAAAGGGATTTCATTTTTTAAACCTTATTTGAACTCCTGACTTTTTGTGTGTTCAAAATGCACCATTCAAAGCCACATCATCATTTTTCAATCCTTTCTGACTTCATTTGTTATTTTTCATGCATTTACTAATTATTTTGAGCTATAAGACCCTAAATTGAAAAGCATTTCAAATGAACCCTGAAAAGGTTGAAAGTTGGCATGATATCATCATTTCATCCACATAGCATGTGCAAGAAAGTTGAGAGGGTTACGGCATAAACTGGATGCACTTCCTGTACAAAACGGACAATCTCTTTCAAAGTATCAGGATTTCATCCGGAAACTCGTGTGTTACAAAGGGATTTCATTTTTTAAACCTTATTTGAACTCCTGACTTTTTGTGTGTTCAAAATGCACCATTCAAAGCCACATCATCATTTTTCAATCCTTTCTGACTTCATTTGTTATTTTTCATGCATTTACTAATTATTTTGAGCTATAAGACCCTAAAATTGAAAAGCATTTCAAATGAACTCTGAAAAGGTTGAAAGTTGGCATGATATCATCATTTCATCCACATAGCATGTGCAAGAAAGTGGAGAGGGTTACGGCAAAAACTGGATGCACTTCGTGTACAAAACGGACAATCTCTTTCAAAGTATCAGGATTTCATCCGGAAACTCGTCTGTTACAATGGGATTTCATTTTTTAAACCTTATTTGAACTCCTGACTTTTTGTGTGTTCAAAATGCACCATTCAAAGCCACATCATCATTTTTCAATCCTTTCTGACTTTATTTGTTATTTTTCATGCATTTACTAATTATTTTGAGCTATAAGACCCTAAATTGAAAAGCATTTCAAATGAACCCTGAAAAGGTTGAAAGTTGGCATGATATCATCATTTCATCCACATAGCATGTGCAAGAAAGTTGAGAGGGTTACGGCATAAACTGGATGCACTTCCTGTACAAAACGGACAATCTCTTTCAAAGTATCAGGATTTCATCCGGAAACTCGTGTGTTACAAAGGGATTTCATTTTTTAAACCTTATTTGAACTCCTGACTTTTTGTGTGTTCAAAATGCACCATTCAAAGCCACATCATCATTTTTCAATCCTTTCTGACTTCATTTGTTATTTTTACTGCATTTACTAATTATTTTGAGCTATAAGACCCTAAAATTGAAAAGCATTTCAAATGAACTCTGAAAAGGTTGAAAGTTGGCATGATATCATCATTTCATCCACATAGCATGTGCAAGAAAGTTGAGAGGGTTACGGCAAAAACGGGATGCACTTCGTGTACAAAACGGACAATCTCTTTCAAAGTGTCAGGATTTCATCCGGAAACTCGTCTGTTACAATGGGATTTCATTTTTTAAACCTTATTTGAACTCCTGACTTTTTGTGTGTTCAAAATGCACCATTCAAAGCCACATCATCAATTTTCAATCCTTTCTGACTTCATTTGTTATTGTTCATGCATTTGCTAATTATTTTGAGCTATAAGACCCTAAAATTGAAAAGCATTTCAAATGAACTCTTAAAAGGTTGAAAGTTGGCATGATATCATCATTTCATCCACATAGCATGTGCAAGAAAGTTGAGAGGGTTACGGCATAAACTGGATGCACTTCGTGTACAAAACGGACAATCTCTTTCAAAGTATCAGGATTTCATCCGGAAACTCGTGTGTTACAAAGGGATTTCATTTTTTAAACCTTATTTGAACTCCTGACTTTTTGTGTGTTCAAAATGCACCATTCAAAGCCACATCATCATTTTTCAATCCTTTCTGACTTCATTTGTTATTTTTCATGCATTTACTAATTATTTTGAGCTATAAGACCCTAAAATTGAAAAGCATTTCAAATGAACTCTGAAAAGGTTGAAAGTTGGCATGATATCATCATTTCATCCACATAGCATGTGCAAGAAAGTGGAGAGGGTTACGGCAAAAACTGGATGCACTTCGTGTACAAAACAGACAATCTCTTTCAAAGTATCAGGATTTCATCCGGAAACTCGTGTGTTACAAAGGGATTTCATTTTTTAAACCTTATTTGAACTCCTGACTTTTTGTGTGTTCAAAATGCACCATTCAAAGCCACATCATCATTTTTCAATCCTTTCTGACTTCATTTGTTATTTTTCATGCATTTACTAATTATTTTGAGCTATAAGACCCTAAAATTGAAAAGCATTTCAAATGAACTCTGAAAAGGTTGAAAGTTGGCATGATATCATCATTTCATCCACATAGCATGTGCAAGAAAGTGGAGAGGGTTACGGCAAAAACTGGATGCACTTCGTGTACAAAACACACAATCTCTTTCAAAGTATCAGGATTTCATCCGGAAACTCGTGTGTTACAAAGGGATTTCATTTTTTAAACCTTATTTGAACTCCTGACTTTTTGTGTGTTCAAAATGCACCATTCAAAGCCACATCATCATTTTTCAATCCTTTCTGACTTCATTTGTTATTTTTCATGCATTTACTAATTATTTTGAGCTATAAGACCCTAAATTGAAAAGCATTTCAAATGAACCCTGAAAAGGTTGAAAGTTGGCATGATATCATCATTTCATCCACATAGCATGTGCAAGAAAGTGGAGAGGGTTACGGCAAAAACTGGATGCACTTCGTGTACAAAACACACAATCTCTTTCAAAGTATCAGGATTTCATCCGGAAACTCGTGTGTTACAAAGGGATTTCATTTTTTAAACCTTATTTGAACTCCTGACTTTTTGTGTGTTCAAAATGCACCATTCAAAGCCACGTCATCAATTTTCAATCCTTTCTGACTTCATTTGTTATTGTTCATGCATTTGCTAATTATTTTGAGCTATAAGACCCTAAAATTGAAAAGCATTTCAAATGAACTCTTAAAAGGTTGAAAGTTGGCATGATATCATCATTTCATCCACATAGCATGTGCAAGAAAGTTGAGAGGGTTACGGCATAAACTGGATGCACTTCGTGTACAAAACGGACAATCTCTTTCAAAGTATCAGGATTTCATCCGGAAACTCGTGTGTTACAAAGGGATTTCATTTTTTAAACCTTATTTGAACTCCTGACTTTTTGTGTGTTCAAAATGCACCATTCAAAGCCACATCATCATTTTTCAATCCTTTCTGACTTCATTTGTTATTTTTCATGCATTTACTAATTATTTTGAGCTATAAGACCCTAAAATTGAAAAGCATTTCAAATGAACTCTAAAAAGGTTGAAAGTTGGCATGATATCATCATTTCATCCACATAGCATGTGCAAGAAAGTGGAGAGGGTTACGGCAAAAACTGGATGCACTTCGTGTACAAAACGGACAATCTCTTTCAAAGTATCAGGATTTCATCCGGAAACTCGTCTGTTACAATGGGATTTCATTTTTTAAACCTTATTTGAACTCCTGACTTTTTGTGTGTTCAAAATGCACCATTCAAAGCCACATCATCATTTTTCAATCCTTTCTAACTTCATTTGTTATTTTTCATGCATTTACTAATTATTTTGAGCTATAAGACCCTAAAATTGAAAAGCATTTCAAATGAACCCTGAAAAGGTTGAAAGTTGGCATGATATCATCATTTCATCCACATAGCATGTGCAAGAAAGTGGAGAGGGTTACGGCAAAAACTGGATGCACTTCGTGTACAAAACGGACAATCTCTTTCAAAGTATCAGGATTTCATCCGGAAACTCGTCTGTTACAATGGGATTTCATTTTTTAAACCTTATTTGAACTCCTGACTTTTTGTGTGTTCAAAATGCACCATTCAAAGCCACATCATCATTTTTCAATCCTTTCTGACTTCATTTGTTATTTTTCATGCATTTACTAATTATTTTGAGCTATAAGACCCTAAAATTGAAAAGCATTTCAAATGAACCCTGAAAAGGTTGAAAGTTGGCATGATATCATCATTTCATCCACATTGCATGTGCAACAAAGTGGAGAGGGTTACGGCAAAAACTGGATGCACTTCGTGTACAAAACAGACAATCTCTTTCAAAGTATCAGGATTTCATCCGGAAACTCGTCTGTTACAATGGGATTTCATTTTTTAAACCTTATTTGAACTCCTGACTTTTTGTGTGTTAAAAATGCACCATTCAAAGCCACATCATCATTTTTCAATCCTTTCTGACTTCATTTGTTATTTTTCATGCATTTACTAATTATTTTGAGCTATAAGACCCTAAAATTGAAAAACATTTCAAATGAACTCTGAAAAGGTTGAAAGTTGGCATGATATCATCATTTCATCCACATAGCATGTGCAAGAAAGTGGAGAGGGTTACGGCAAAAACTGGATGCACTTCGTGTACAAAACGGACAATCTCTTTCAAAGTATCAGGATTTCATCCGGAAACTCGTGTGTTACAAAGGGATTTCATTTTTTAAACCTTATTTGAACTCCTGACTTTTTGTGTGTTCAAAATGCACCATTCAAAGCCACATCATCGTTTTTCAATCCTTTCTGACTTCATTTGTTATTTTTCATGCATTTACTAATTATTTTGAGCTATAAGACCCTAAAATTGAAAAGCTTTCAAATGAACTCTGAAAAGGTTGAAAGTTGGCATGATATCATCATTTCATCCACATAGCATGTGCAAGAAAGTGGAGAGGGTTACGGCAAAAACTGGATGCACTTCGTGTACAAAACGGACAATCTCTTTCAAAGTATCAGGATTTCATCCGGAAACTCGTCTGTTACAATGGGATTTCATTTTTTAAACCTTATTTGAACTCCTGACTTTTTGTGTGTTCAAAAGGCACCATTCAAAGCCACATCATCATTTTTCAATCCTTTCTGACTTCATTTGTTATTTTTCATGCATTTACTAATTATTTTGTGCTATAAGACCCTAAAATTGAAAAGCATTTCAAATGAACTCTGAAAAGGTTGAAAGTTGGCATGATATCATCATTTCATCCACATAGCATGTGCAAGAAAGTGGAGAGGGTTACGGCAAAAACTGGATGCACTTCGTGTACAAAACGGACAATCTCTTTCAAAGTATCAGGATTTCATCCGGAAACTCGTGTGTTACAAAGGGATTTCATTTTTTAAACCTTATTTGAACTCCTGACTTTTTGTGTGTTCAAAATGCACCATTCAAAGCCACATCATCATTTTTCAATCCTTTCTGACTTCATTTCTTATTTTTCATGCATTTACTAATTATTTTGAGCTATAAGACCCTAAAATTGAAAAGCTTTCAAATGAACTCTGAAAAGGTTGAAAGTTGGCATGATATCATCATTTCATCCACATAGCATGTGCAAGAAAGTGGAGAGGGTTACGGCAAAAACTGGATGCACTTCGTGTACAAAACGGACAATCTCTTTCAAAGTATCAGGATTTCTTCCGGAAACTCGTCTGTTACAATGGGATTTCATTTTTTAAACCTTATTTGAACTCCTGACTTTTTGTGTGTTCAAAATGCACCATTCAAAGCCACATCATCATTTTTCAATCCTTTCTGACTTCATTTGTTATTTTTCATGCATTTACTAATTATTTTGAGCTATAAGACCCTAAAATTGAAAAGCATTTCAAATGAACCCTGAAAAGGTTGAAAGTTGGCATGATATCATCATTTCATCCACATAGCATGTGCAAGAAAGTTGAGAGGGTTACGGCATAAACTGGATGCACTTCCTGTACAAAACGGACAATCTCTTTCAAAGTATCAGGATTTCATCCGGAAACTCGTCTGTTATAATGGGATTTCATTTTTTAAACCTTATTTGAACTCCTGACTTTTTGTGTGTTCAAAATGCACCATTCAAAGCCACATCATCATTTTTCAATCCTTTCTGACTTCATTTGTTATTTTTCATGCATTTACTAATTATTTTGAGCTATAAGACCCTAAAATTGAAAAGCATTTCAAATGAACTCTGAAAAGGTTGAAAGTTGGCATGATATCATCATTTCATCCACATAGCATGTGCAAGAAAGTGGAGAGGGTTACGGCAAAAACTGGATGCACTTCGTGTACAAAACGGACAATCTCTTTCAAAGTATCAGGATTTCATCCGGAAACTCGTGTGTTACAAAGGGATTTCATTTTTTAAACCTTATTTGAACTCCTGACTTTTTGTGTGTTCAAAATGCACCATTCAAAGCCACATCATCATTTTTCAATCCTTTCTGACTTCATTTGTTATTTTTCATGCATTTACTAATTATTTTGAGCTATAAGACCCTAAAATTGAAAAGCTTTCAAATGAACTCTGAAAAGGTTGAAAGTTGGCATGATATCATCATTTCATCCACATAGCATGTGCAAGAAAGTGGAGAGGGTTACGGCAAAAACTGGATGCACTTCGTGTACAAAACGGACAATCTCTTTCAAAGTATCAGGATTTCATCCGGAAACTCGTGTGTTACAAAGGGATTTCATTTTTTAAACCTTATTTGAACTCCTGACTTTTTGTGTGTTCAAAATGCACCATTCAAAGCCACATCATCATTTTTCAATCCTTTCTGACTTCATTTCTTATTTTTCATGCATTTACTAATTATTTTGAGCTATAAGACCCTAAAATTGAAAAGCTTTCAAATGAACTCTGAAAAGGTTGAAAGTTGGCATGATATCATCATTTCATCCACATAGCATGTGCAAGAAAGTGGAGAGGGTTACGGCAAAAACTGGATGCACTTCGTGTACAAAACGGACAATCTCTTTCAAAGTATCAGGATTTCATCCGGAAACTCGTCTGTTACAATGGGATTTCATTTTTTAAACCTTATTTGAACTCCTGACTTTTTGTGTGTTCAAAATGCACCATTCAAAGCCACATCATCATTTTTCAATCCTTTCTGACTTCATTTGTTATTTTTCATGCATTTACTAATTATTTTGAGCTATAAGACCCTAAAATTGAAAAGCATTTCAAATGAACCCTGAAAAGGTTGAAAGTTGGCATGATATCATCATTTCATCCACATAGCATGTGCAAGAAAGTTGAGAGGGTTACGGCAAAAACTGGATGCACTTCGTGTACAAAACGGACAATCTCTTTCAAAGTCTCAGGATTTCATCCGGAAACTCGTCTGTTACAATGGGATTTCATTTTTTAAACCTTATTTGAACTCCTGACTTTTTGTGTGTTCAAAATGCACCATTCGAAGCCACATCATCATTTTTCAATCCTTTCTGACTTCATTTGTTATTTTTCATGCATTTACTAATTATTTTGAGCTATAAGACCCTAAAATTGAAAAGCATTTCAAATGAACCCTGAAAAGGTTGAAAGTTGGCATGATATCATCATTTCATCCACATAGCATGTGCAAGAAAGTTGAGAGGGTTACGGCATAAACTGGATGCACTTCCTGTACAAAACGGACAATCTCTTTCAAAGTATCAGGATTTCATCCGGAAACTCGTGTGTTACAAAGGGATTTCATTTTGTAAACCTTATTTGAACTCCTGACTTTTTGTGTGTTCAAAATGCACCATTCAAAGCCACATCATCATTTTTCAATCCTTTCTGACTTCATTTGTTATTTTTCATGCATTTACTAATTATTTTGAGCTATAAGACCCTAAAATTGAAAAGCATTTCAAATGAACTCTGAAAAGGTTGAAAGTTGGCATGATATCATCATTTCATCCACATAGCATGTGCAAGAAAGTGGAGAGGGTTACGGCAAAAACTGGATGCACTTCGTGTACAAAACGGACAATCTCTTTCAAAGTATCAGGATTTCATCCGGAAACTCGTGTGTTACAAAGGGATTTCATTTTTTAAACCTTATTTGAACTCCTGACTTTTTGTGTGTTCAAAATGAACCATTCAAAGCCACATCATCATTTTTCAATCCTTTCTGACTTCATTTGTTATTTTTCATGCATTTACTAATTATTTTGAGCTATAAGACCCTAAAATTGAAAAGCTTTCAAATGACCTCTGAAAAGGTTGAAAGTTGGCATGATATCATCATTTCATCCACATAGCATGTGCAAGAAAGTGGAGAGGGTTACGGCAAAATCTGGATGCACTTCGTGTACAAAACGGACAATCTCTTTCAAAGTATCAGGATTTCATCCGGAAACTCGTCTGTTACAATGGGATTTCATTTTTTAAACCTTATTTGAACTCCTGACTTTTTGTGTGTTCAAAATGCACCATTCAAAGCCACATCATCATTTTTCAATCCTTTCTGACTTCATTTCTTATTTTTCATGCATTTACTAATTATTTTGAGCTATAAGACCCTAAAATTGAAAAGCATTTCAAATGAACTCTGAAAAGGTTGAAAGTTGGCATGATATCATCATTTCATCCACATAGCATGTGCAAGAAAGTGGAGAGGGTTACGGCAAAAAGTGGATGCACTTCGTGTACAAAACGGACAATCTCTTTCAAAGTATCAGGATTTCATCCGGAAACTCGTGTGTTACAAAGGGATTTCATTTTTTAAACCTTATTTGAACTCCTGACTTTTTGTGTGTTCAAAATGCACCATTCAAAGCCACATCATCATTTTTCAATCCTTTCTGACTTCATTTGTTATTTTTCATGCATTTACTAATTATTTTGAGCTATAAGACCCTAAAATTGAAAAGCATTTCAAATGAACCCTGAAAAGGTTGAAAGTTGGCATGATATCATCATTTCATCCACATAGCATGTGCAAGAAAGTTGAGAGGGTTACGGCATAAACTGGATGCACTTCCTGTACAAAACGGACAATCTCTTTCAAAGTATCAGGATTTCATTCGGAAACTCGTCTGTTATA
The DNA here is from genome assembly GCF_002575655.3 of Aegilops tauschii subsp. strangulata. NCBI lineage: Eukaryota > Viridiplantae > Streptophyta > Magnoliopsida > Poales > Poaceae > Aegilops > Aegilops tauschii. Next base: position 37,977 of record NW_027332534.1, read on the forward strand.
ATGGGATTTCATTTTTTAAACCTTATTTGAACTCCTGACTTTTTGTGTGTTCAAAATGCACCATTCAAAGCCACATCATCATTTTTCAATCCTTTCTGACTTCATTTGTTATTTTTCATGCATTTACTAATTATTTTGAGCTATAAGACCCTAAAATTGAAAAGCATTTCAAATGAACTCTGAAAAGGTTGAAAGTTGGCATGATATCATCATTTCATCCACATAGCATGTGCAAGAAAGTGGAGAGGGTTACGGCAAAAACTGGATGCACTTCGTGTACAAAACGGACAATCTCTTTCAAAGTATCAGGATTTCATCCGGAAACTCGTGTGTTACAAAGGGATTTCATTTTTTAAACCTTATTTGAACTCCTGACTTTTTGTGTGTTCAAAATGCACCATTCAAAGCCACATCATCATTTTTCAATCCTTTCTGACTTCATTTGTTATTTTTCATGCATTTACTAATTATTTTGAGCTATAAGACCCTAAAATTGAAAAGCTTTCAAATGAACTCTGAAAAGGTTGAAAGTTGGCATGATATCATCATTTCATCCACATAGCATGTGCAAGAAAGTGGAGAGGGTTACGGCAAAAACTGGATGCACTTCGTGTACAAAACGGACAATCTCTTTCAAAGTATCAGGATTTCTTCCGGAAACTCGTCTGTTACAATGGGATTTCATTTTTTAAACCTTATTTGAACTCCTGACTTTTTGTGTGTTCAAAATTCACCATTCAAAGCCACATCATCATTTTTCAATCTTTTCTGACTTCATTTGTTATTTTTCATGCATTTACTAATTATTTTGAGCTATAAGACCCTAAATTTGAAAAGCTTTCAAATGAACTCTGAAAAGGTTGAAAGTTGGCATGATATCATTATTTCATCCACATAGCATGTGCAAGAAAGTGGAGAGGGTTACGGCAAAAACTGGATGCACTTCGTGTACAAAACGGACAATCTCTTTCAAAGTCTCAGGATTTCATCCGGAAACTCGTCTGTTACAATGGGATTTCATTTTTTAAACCTTATTTGAACTCCTGACTTTTTGTGTGTTCAAAATGCACCATTCAAAGCCACATCATCATTTTTCAATCCTTTCTGACTTCATTTGTTATTTTTCATGCATTTACTAATTATTTTGAGCTATAAGACCCTAAAATTGAAAAGCATTTCAAATGAACCCTGAAAAGGTTGAAAGTTGGCATGATATCATCATTTCATCCACATAGCATGTGCAAGAAAGTTGAGAGGGTTACGGCATAAACTGGATGCACTTCCTGTACAAAACGGACAATCTCTTTCAAAGTATCAGGATTTCATCCGGAAACTCGTGTGTTACAAAGGGATTTCATTTTGTAAACCTTATTTGAACTCCTGACTTTTTGTGTGTTCAAAATGCACCATTCAAAGCCACATTATCATTTTTCAATCCTTTCTGACTTCATTTGTTATTTTTCATGCATTTACTAATTATTTTGAGCTATAAGACCCTAAAATTGAAAAGCATTTCAAATGAACTCTGAAAAGGTTGAAAGTTGGCCTGATATCATCATTTCATCCACATAGCATGTGCAAGAAAGTGGAGAGGGTTACGGCAAAAACTGGATGCACTTCGTGTACAAAACGGACAATCTCTTTCAAAGTATCAGGATTTCATCCGGAAACTCGTGTGTTACAAAGGGATTTCATTTTTTAAACCTTATTTGAACTCCTGACTTTTTGTGTGTTCAAAATGAACCATTCAAAGCCACATCATCATTTTTCAATCCTTTCTGACTTCATTTGTTATTTTTCATGCATTTACTAATTATTTTGAGCTATAAGACCCTAAAATTGAAAAGCTTTCAAATGACCTCTGAAAAGGTTGAAAGTTGGCATGATATCATCATTTCATCCACATAGCATGTGCAAGAAAGTGGAGAGGGTTACGGCAAAATCTGGATGCACTTCGTGTACAAAACGGACAATCTCTTTCAAAGTATCAGGATTTCATCCGGAAACTCGTCTGTTACAATGGGATTTCATTTTTTAAACCTTATTTGAACTCCTGACTTTTTGTGTGTTCAAAATGCACCATTCAAAGCCACATCATCATTTTTCAATCCTTTCTGACTTCATTTCTTATTTTTCATGCATTTACTAATTATTTTGAGCTATAAGACCCTAAAATTGAAAAGCATTTCAAATGAACTCTGAAAAGGTTGAAAGTTGGCATGATATCATCATTTCATCCACATAGCATGTGCAAGAAAGTGGAGAGGGTTACGGCAAAAAGTGGATGCACTTCGTGTACAAAACGGACAATCTCTTTCAAAGTATCAGGATTTCATCCGGAAACTCGTGTGTTACAAAGGGATTTCATTTTTTAAACCTTATTTGAACTCCTGACTTTTTGTGTGTTCAAAATGCACCATTCAAAGCCACATCATCATTTTTCAATCCTTTCTGACTTCATTTGTTATTTTTCATGCATTTACTAATTATTTTGAGCTATAAGACCCTAAAATTGAAAAGCTTTCAAATGAACTCTGAAAAGGTTGAAAGTTGGCATGATATCATCATTTCATCCACATAGCATGTGCAAGAAAGTGGAGAGGGTTACGGCAAAAACTGGATGCACTTCGTGTACAAAACGGACAATCTCTTTCAAAGTATCAGGATTTCATCCGGAAACTCGTCTGTTACAATGGGATTTCATTTTTTAAACCTTATTTGAACTCCTGACTTTTTGTGTGTTCAAAATGCACCATTCAAAGCCACATCATCATTTTTCAATCCTTTCTGACTTCATTTGTTATTTTTCATGCATTTACTAATTATTTTGAGCTATAAGACCCTAAAATTGAAAAGCATTTCAAATGAACCCTGAAAAGGTTGAAAGTTGGCATGATATCATCATTTCATCCACATAGCATGTGCAAGAAAGTTGAGAGGGTTACGGCATAAACTGGATGCACTTCCTGTACAAAACGGACAATCTCTTTCAAAGTATCAGGATTTCATCCGGAAACTCGTCTGTTACAATGGGATTTCATTTTTTAAACCTTATTTGAACTCCTGACTTTTTGTGTGTTCAAAATGCACCATTCAAAGCCACATCATCATTTTTCAATCCTTTCTGACTTCATTTGTTATTTTTCATGCATTTACTAATTATTTTGAGCTATAAGACCCTAAAATTGAAAAGCATTTCAAATGAACTCTGAAAAGGTTGAAAGTTGGCATGATATCATCATTTCATCCACATAGCATGTGCAAGAAAGTGGAGAGGGTTACGGCAAAAACTGGATGCACTTCGTGTACAAAACGGACAATCTCTTTCAAAGTATCAGGATTTCATCCGGAAACTCGTGTGTTACAAAGGGATTTCATTTTTTAAACCTTATTTGAACTCCTGACTTTTTGTGTGTTCAAAATGCACCATTCAAAGCCACATCATCATTTTTCAATCCTTTCTGACTTCATTTGTTATTTTTCATGCATTTACTAATTATTTTGAGCTATAAGACCCTAAAATTGAAAAGCTTTCAAATGAACTCTGAAAAGGTTGAAAGTTGGCATGATATCATCATTTCATCCACATAGCATGTGCAAGAAAGTGGAGAGGGTTACGGCAAAAACTGGATGCACTTCGTGTACAAAACGGACAATCTCTTTCAAAGTATCAGGATTTCATCCGGAAACTCGTCTGTTACAATGGGATTTCATTTTTTAAACCTTATTTGAACTCCTGACTTTTTGTGTGTTCAAAATGCACCATTCAAAGCCACATCATCATTTTTCAATCCTTTCTGACTTCATTTGTTATTTTTCATGCATTTACTAATTATTTTGAGCTATAAGACCCTAAAATTGAAAAGCATTTCAAATGAACCCTGAAAAGGTTGAAAGTTGGCATGATATCATCATTTCATCCACATAGCATGTGCAAGAAAGTTGAGAGGGTTACGGCATAAACTGGATGCACTTCCTGTACAAAACGGACAATCTCTTTCAAAGTATCAGGATTTCATCCGGAAACTCGTCTGTTACAATGGGATTTCATTTTTTAAACCTTATTTGAACTCCTGACTTTTTGTGTGTTCAAAATGCACCATTCAAAGCCACATCATCATTTTTCAATCCTTTCTGACTTCATTTGTTATTTTTCATGCATTTACTAATTATTTTGAGCTATAAGACCCTAAAATTGAAAAGCATTTCAAATGAACTCTGAAAAGGTTGAAAGTTGGCCTGATATCATCATTTCATCCACATAGCATGTGCAAGAAAGTGGAGAGGGTTACGGCAAAAACTGGATGCACTTCGTGTACAAAACGGACAATCTCTTTCAAAGTATCAGGATTTCATCCGGAAACTCGTGTGTTACAAAGGGATTTCATTTTTTAAACCTTATTTGAACTCCTGACTTTTTGTGTGTTCAAAATGAACCATTCAAAGCCACATCATCATTTTTCAATCCTTTCTGACTTCATTTGTTATTTTTCATGCATTTACTAATTATTTTGAGCTATAAGACCCTAAAATTGAAAAGCTTTCAAATGACCTCTGAAAAGGTTGAAAGTTGGCATGATATCATCATTTCATCCACATAGCATGTGCAAGAAAGTGGAGAGGGTTACGGCAAAATCTGGATGCACTTCGTGTACAAAACGGACAATCTCTTTCAAAGTATCAGGATTTCATCCGGAAACTCGTCTGTTACAATGGGATTTCATTTTTTAAACCTTATTTGAACTCCTGACTTTTTGTGTGTTCAAAATGCACCATTCAAAGCCACATCATCATTTTTCAATCCTTTCTGACTTCATTTCTTATTTTTCATGCATTTACTAATTATTTTGAGCTATAAGACCCTAAAATTGAAAAGCATTTCAAATGAACTCTGAAAAGGTTGAAAGTTGGCATGATATCATCATTTCATCCACATAGCATGTGCAAGAAAGTGGAGAGGGTTACGGCAAAAAGTGGATGCACTTCGTGTACAAAACGGACAATCTCTTTCAAAGTATCAGGATTTCATCCGGAAACTCGTGTGTTACAAAGGGATTTCATTTTTTAAACCTTATTTGAACTCCTGACTTTTTGTGTGTTCAAAATGCACCATTCAAAGCCACATCATCATTTTTCAATCCTTTCTGACTTCATTTGTTATTTTTCATGCATTTACTAATTATTTTGAGCTATAAGACCCTAAAATTGAAAAGCTTTCAAATGAACTCTGAAAAGGTTGAAAGTTGGCATGATATCATCATTTCATCCACATAGCATGTGCAAGAAAGTGGAGAGGGTTACGGCAAAAACTGGATGCACTTCGTGTACAAAACGGACAATCTCTTTCAAAGTATCAGGATTTCATCCGGAAACTCGTCTGTTACAATGGGATTTCATTTTTTAAACCTTATTTGAACTCCTGACTTTTTGTGTGTTCAAAATGCACCATTCAAAGCCACATCATCATTTTTCAATCCTTTCTGACTTCATTTGTTATTTTTCATGCATTTACTAATTATTTTGAGCTATAAGTCCCTAAAATTGAAAAGCATTTCAAATGAACCCTGAAAAGGTTGAAAGTTGGCATGATATCATCATTTCATCCACATAGCATGTGCAAGAAAGTTGAGAGGGTTACGGCATAAACTGGATGCACTTCCTGTACAAAACGGACAATCTCTTTCAAAGTATCAGGATTTCATCCGGAAACTCGTCTGTTACAATGGGATTTCATTTTTTAAACCTTATTTGAACTCCTGACTTTTTGTGTGTTCAAAATGCACCATTCAAAGCCACATCATCATTTTTCAATCCTTTCTGACTTCATTTGTTATTTTTCATGCATTTACTAATTATTTTGAGCTATAAGACCCTAAAATTGAAAAGCATTTCAAATGAACTCTGAAAAGGTTGAAAGTTGGCATGATATCATCATTTCATCCACATAGCATGTGCAAGAAAGTGGAGAGGGTTACGGCAAAAACTGGATGCACTTCGTGTACAAAACGGACAATCTCTTTCAAAGTATCAGGATTTCATCCGGAAACTCGTGTGTTACAAAGGGATTTCATTTTTTAAACCTTATTTGAACTCCTGACTTTTTGTGTGTTCAAAATGCACCATTCAAAGCCACATCATCATTTTTCAATCCTTTCTGACTTCATTTGTTATTTTTCATGCATTTACTAATTATTTTGAGCTATAAGACCCTAAAATTGAAAAGCTTTCAAATGAACTCTGAAAAGGTTGAAAGTTGGCATGATATCATCATTTCATCCACATAGCATGTGCAAGAAAGTGGAGAGGGTTACGGCAAAAACTGGATGCACTTCGTGTACAAAACGGACAATCTCTTTCAAAGTATCAGGATTTCATCCGGAAACTCGTCTGTTACAATGGGATTTCATTTTTTAAACCTTATTTGAACTCCTGACTTTTTGTGTGTTCAAAATGCACCATTCAAAGCCACATCATCATTTTTCAATCCTTTCTGACTTCATTTGTTATTTTTCATGCATTTACTAATTATTTTGAGCTATAAGACCCTAAAATTGAAAAGCATTTCAAATGAACCCTGAAAAGGTTGAAAGTTGGCATGATATCATCATTTCATCCACATAGCATGTGCAAGAAAGTTGAGAGGGTTACGGCATAAACTGGATGCACTTCCTGTACAAAACGGACAATCTCTTTCAAAGTATCAGGATTTCATCCGGAAACTCGTCTGTTACAATGGGATTTCATTTTTTAAACCTTATTTGAACTCCTGACTTTTTGTGTGTTCAAAATGCACCATTCAAAGCCACATCATCATTTTTCAATCCTTTCTGACTTCATTTGTTATTTTTCATGCATTTACTAATTATTTTGAGCTATAAGACCCTAAAATTGAAAAAGCATTTCAAATGAACTCTGAAAAGGTTGAAAGTTGGCATGATATCATCATTTCATCCACATAGCATGTGCAAGAAAGTTGAGAGGGTTACGGCAAAAACTGGATGCACTTCGTGTACAAAACGGACAATCTCTTTCAAAGTATCAGGATTTCATCCGGAAACTCGTCTGTTACAATGGGATTTCATTTTTTAAACCTTATTTGAACTCCTGACTTTTTGTGTGTTCAAAATGCACCATTCAAAGCCACATCATCATTTTTCAGTCCTTTCTGACTTCATTTGTTATTTTTCATGCATTTACTAATTATTTTGAGCTATAAGACCCTAAAATTGAAAAGCATTTCAAATGAACCCTGAAAAGGTTGAAAGTTGGCATGATATCATCATTTCATCCAGATAGCATGTGCAAGAAAGTTGAGAGGGTTACGGCATAAACTGGATGCACTTCCTGTACAAAACGGACAATCTCTTTCAAAGTATCAGGATTTCATCCGGAAACTCGTGTGTTACAAAGGGATTTCATTTTTTAAACCTTATTTGAACTCCTGACTTTTTGTGTGTTCAAAATGCACCATTCAAAGCCACATCATCATTTTTCAATCCTTTCTGACTTCATTTGTTATTTTTCATGCATTTACTAATTATTTTGAGCTATAAGACCCTAAAATTGAAAAGCATTTCAAATGAACTCTGAAAAGGTTGAAAGTTGGCATGATATCATCATTTCATCCACATAGCATGTGCAAGAAAGTGGAGAGGGTTACGGCAAAAACTGGATGCACTTCTTGTACAAAACGGACAATCTCTTTCAAAGTATCAGGATTTCATCCGGAAACTCGTCTGTTACAATGGGATTTCATTTTTTAAACCTTATTTGAACTCCTGACTTTTTGTGTGTTCAAAATGCACCATTCAAAGCCACATCATCATTTTTCAATCCTTTCTGACTTCATTTGTTATTTTTCATGCATTTACTAATTATTTTGAGCTATAAGACCCTAAAATTGAAAAGCATTTCAAATGAACCCTGAAAAGGTTGAAAGTTGGCATGATATCATCATTTCATCCACATAGCATGTGCAAGAAAGTTGAGAGGGTTACGGCATAAACTGGATGCACTTCCTGTACAAAACGGACAATCTCTTTCAAAGTATCAGGATTTCATCCGGAAACTCGTCTGTTACAATGGGATTTCATTTTTTAAACCTTATTTGAACTCCTGACTTTTTGTGTGTTCAAAATGCACCATTCAAAGCCACATCATCATTTTTCAATCCTTTCTGACTTCATTTGTTATTTTTCATGCATTTACTAATTATTTTGAGCTATAAGACCCTAAAATTGAAAAGCTTTCAAATGAACTCTGAAAAGGTTGAAAGTTGGCATGATATCATCATTTCATCCACATAGCATGTGCAAGAAAGTGGAGAGGGTTACGGCAAAAACTGGATGCACTTCGTGTACAAAACGGACAATCTCTTTCAAAGTATCAGGATTTCATCCGGAAACTCGTCTGTTACAATGAGATTTCATTTTTTAAACCTTATTTGAACTCCTGACTTTTTGTGTGTTCAAAATGCACCATTCAAAGCCACATCATCATTTTTCAATCCTTTCTGACTTCATTTGTTATTTTTCATGCATTTACTAATTATTTTGAGCTATAAGACCCTAAAATTGAAAAGCATTTCAAATGAACCCTGAAAAGGTTGAAAGTTGGCATGATATCATCATTTCATCCACATAGCATGTGCAAGAAAGTTGAAGGAGGTTACGGCATAAACTGATGCACTTCCTGTACAAAACGGACAATCTCTTTCAAAGTATCAGGATTTCATCCGGAAACTCGTCTGTTACAATGGGATTTCATTTTTTAAACCTTATTTGAACTCCTGACTTTTTGTGTGTTCAAAATGCACCATTCAAAGCCACATCATCATTTTTCAATCCTTTCTGACTTCATTTGTTATTTTTCATGCATTTACTAATTATTTTGAGCTATAAGACCCTAAAATTGAAAAAGCATTTCAAATGAACTCTGAAAAGGTTGAAAGTTGGCATGATATCATCATTTCATCCACATAGCATGTGCAAGAAAGTTGAGAGGGTTACGGCAAAAACTGGATGCACTTCGTGTACAAAACGGACAATCTCTTTCAAAGTATCAGGATTTCATCCGGAAACTCGTCTGTTACAATGGGATTTCATTTTTTAAACCTTATTTGAACTCCTGACTTTTTGTGTGTTCAAAATGCACCATTCAAAGCCACATCATCATTTTTCAGTCCTTTCTGACTTCATTTGTTATTTTTCATGCATTTACTAATTATTTTGAGCTATAAGACCCTAAAATTGAAAAGCATTTCAAATGAACCCTGAAAAGGTTGAAAGTTGGCATGATATCATCATTTCATCCAGATAGCATGTGCAAGAAAGTTGAGAGGGTTACGGCATAAACTGGATGCACTTCCTGTACAAAACGGACAATCTCTTTCAAAGTATCAGGATTTCATCCGGAAACTCGTGTGTTACAAAGGGATTTCATTTTTTAAACCTTATTTGAACTCCTGACTTTTTGTGTGTTCAAAATGCACCATTCAAAGCCACATCATCATTTTTCAATCCTTTCTGACTTCATTTGTTATTTTTCATGCATTTACTAATTATTTTGAGCTATAAGACCCTAAAATTGAAAAGCATTTCAAATGAAATCTGAAAAGGTTGAAAGTTGGCATGATATCATCATTTCATCCACATAGCATGTGCAAGAAAGTGGAGAGGGTTACGGCAAAAACTGGATGCACTTCGTGTACAAAACGGACAATCTCTTTCAAAGTATCAGGATTTCATCCGGAAACTCGTGTGTTACAAAGGGATTTCATTTTTAAACCTTATTTGAACTCCTGACTTTTTGTGTGTTCAAAATGCACCATTCAAAGCCACATCATCATTTTTCAATCCTTTCTGACTTCATTTATTATTTTTCATGCATTTACTAATTATTTTGAGCTATAAGACCCTAAAATTGAAAAGCTTTCAAATGAACTCTGAAAAGGTTGAAAGTTGGCATGATATCATCATTTCATCCACATAGCATGTGCAAGAAAGTGGAGAGGGTTACGGCATAAACTGGATGCACTTCCTGTACAAAACGGACAATCTCTTTCAAAGTATCAGGATTTCATCCGGAAACTCGTCTGTTACAATGGGATTTCATTTTTTAAACCTTATTTGAACTCCTGACTTTTTGTGTGTTCAAAATGCACCATTCAAAGCCACATCATCATTTTTCAATCCTTTCTGACTTCATTTGTTATTTTTCATGCATTTACTAATTATTTTGAGCTATAAGACCCTAAAATTGAAAAAGCATTTCAAATGAACTCTGAAAAGGTTGAAAGTTGGCATGATATCATCATTTCATCCACATAGCATGTGCAAGAAAGTTGAGAGGGTTACGGCAAAAACTGGATGCACTTCGTGTACAAAACGGACAATCTCTTTCAAAGTATCAGGATTTCATCCGGAAACTCGTCTGTTACAATGGGATTTCATTTTTTAAACCTTATTTGAACTCCTGACTTTTTGTGTGTTCAAAATGCACCATTCAAAGCCACATCATCATTTTTCAGTCCTTTCTGACTTCATTTGTTATTTTTCATGCATTTACTAATTATTTTGAGCTATAAGACCCTAAAATTGAAAAGCATTTCAAATGAACCCTGAAAAGGTTGAAAGTTGGCATGATATCATCATTTCATCCAGATAGCATGTGCAAGAAAGTTGAGAGGGTTACGGCATAAACTGGATGCACTTCCTGTACAAAACGGACAATCTCTTTCAAAGTATCAGGATTTCATCCGGAAACTCGTGTGTTACAAAGGGATTTCATTTTTTAAACCTTATTTGAACTCCTGACTTTTTGTGTGTTCAAAATGCACCATTCAAAGCCACATCATCATTTTTCAATCCTTTCTGACTTCATTTGTTATTTTTCATGCATTTACTAATTATTTTGAGCTATAAGACCCTAAAATTGAAAAGCATTTCAAATGAACTCTGAAAAGGTTGAAAGTTGGCATGATATCATCATTTCATCCACATAGCATGTGCAAGAAAGTGGAGAGGGTTACGGCAAAAACTGGATGCACTTCTTGTACAAAACGGACAATCTCTTTCAAAGTATCAGGATTTCATCCGGAAACTCGTCTGTTACAATGGGATTTCATTTTTTAAACCTTATTTGAACTCCTGACTTTTTGTGTGTTCAAAATGCACCATTCAAAGCCACATCATCATTTTTCAATCCTTTCTGACTTCATTTGTTATTTTTCATGCATTTACTAATTATTTTGAGCTATAAGACCCTAAAATTGAAAAGCATTTCAAATGAACCCTGAAAAGGTTGAAAGTTGGCATGATATCATCATTTCATCCACATAGCATGTGCAAGAAAGTTGAGAGGGTTACGGCATAAACTGGATGCACTTCCTGTACAAAACGGACAATCTCTTTCAAAGTATCAGGATTTCATCCGGAAACTCGTCTGTTACAATGGGATTTCATTTTTTAAACCTTATTTGAACTCCTGACTTTTTGTGTGTTCAAAATGCACCATTCAAAGCCACATCATCATTTTTCAATCCTTTCTGACTTCATTTGTTATTTTTCATGCATTTACTAATTATTTTGAGCTATAAGACCCTAAAATTGAAAAGCATTTCAAATGAACTCTGAAAAGGTTGAAAGTTGGCATGATATCATCATTTCATCCACATAGCATGTGCAAGAAAGTGGAGAGGGTTACGGCAAAAACTGGATGCACTTCGTGTACAAAACGGACAATCTCTTTCAAAGTATCAGGATTTCATCCGGAAACTCGTGTGTTACAAAGGGATTTCATTTTTTAAACCTTATTTGAACTCCTGACTTTTTGTGTGTTCAAAATGCACCATTCAAAGCCACATCATCATTTTTCAATCCTTTCTGACTTCATTTGTTATTTTTCATGCATTTACTAATTATTTTGAGCTATAAGACCCTAAAATTGAAAAGCTTTCAAATGAACTCTGAAAAGGTTGAAAGTTGGCATGATATCATCATTTCATCCACATAGCATGTGCAAGAAAGTGGAGAGGGTTACGGCAAAAACTGGATGCACTTCGTGTACAAAACGGACAATCTCTTTCAAAGTATCAGGATTTCATCCGGAAACTCGTCTGTTACAATGAGATTTCATTTTTTAAACCTTATTTGAACTCCTGACTTTTTGTGTGTTCAAAATGCACCATTCAAAGCCACATCATCATTTTTCAATCCTTTCTGACTTCATTTGTTATTTTTCATGCATTTACTAATTATTTTGAGCTATAAGACCCTAAAATTGAAAAGCATTTCAAATGAACCCTGAAAAGGTTGAAAGTTGGCATGATATCATCATTTCATCCACATAGCATGTGCAAGAAAGTTGAGAGGGTTACGGCATAAACTGGATGCACTTCCTGTACAAAACGGACAATCTCTTTCAAAGTATCAGGATTTCATCCGGAAACTCGTCTGTTACAATGGGATTTCATTTTTTAAACCTTATTTGAACTCCTGACTTTTTGTGTGTTCAAAATGCACCATTCAAAGCCACATCATCATTTTTCAATCCTTTCTGACTTCATTTGTTATTTTTCATGCATTTACTAATTATTTTGAGCTATAAGACCCTAAAATTGAAAAAGCATTTCAAATGAACTCTGAAAAGGTTGAAAGTTGGCATGATATCATCATTTCATCCACATAGCATGTGCAAGAAAGTTGAGAGGGTTACGGCAAAAACTGGATGCACTTCGTGTACAAAACGGACAATCTCTTTCAAAGTATCAGGATTTCATCCGGAAACTCGTCTGTTACAATGGGATTTCATTTTCTAAACCTTATTTGAACTCCTGACTTTTTGTGTGTTCAAAATGCACCATTCAAAGCCACATCATCATTTTTCAGTCCTTTCTGACTTCATTTGTTATTTTTCATGCATTTACTAATTATTTTGAGCTATAAGACCCTAAAATTGAAAAGCATTTCAAATGAACCCTGAAAAGGTTGAAAGTTTGCATGATATCATCATTTCATCCAGATAGCATGTGCGAGAAAGTTGAGAGGGTTACGGCATAAACTGGATGCACTTCCTGTACAAAACGGACAATCTCTTTCAAAGTATCAGGATTTCATCCGGAAACTCGTGTGTTACAAAGGGATTTCATTTTTTAAACCTTATTTGAACTCCTGACTTTTTGTGTGTTCAAAATGCACCATTCAAAGCCACATCATCATTTTTCAATCCTTTCTGACTTCATTTGTTATTTTTCATGCATTTACTAATTATTTTGAGCTATAAGACCCTAAAATTGAAAAGCATTTCAAATGAAATCTGAAAAGGTTGAAAGTTGGCATGATATCATCATTTCATCCACATAGCATGTGCAAGAAAGTGGAGAGGGTTACGGCAAAAACTGGATGCACTTCGTGTACAAAACGGACAATCTCTTTCAAAGTATCAGGATTTCATCCGGAAACTCGTGTGTTACAAAGGGATTTCATTTTTAAACCTTATTTGAACTCCTGACTTTTTGTGTGTTCAAAATGCACCATTCAAAGCCACATCATCATTTTTCAATCCTTTCTGACTTCATTTATTATTTTTCATGCATTTACTAATTATTTTGAGCTATAAGACCCTAAAATTGAAAAGCTTTCAAATGAACTCTGAAAAGGTTGAAAGTTGGCATGATATCATCATTTCATCCACATAGCATGTGCAAGAAAGTGGAGAGGGTTACGGCAAAAACTGGATGCACTTCGTGTACAAAACGGACAATCTCTTTCAAAGTATCAGGATTTCATCCGGAAACTCGTCTGTTACAATGGGATTTCATTTTTTAAACCTTATTTGAACTCCTGACTTTTTGTGTGTTCAAAATGCACCATTCAAAGCCACATCATCATTTTTCAATCCTTTCTGACTTCATTTGTTATTTTTCATGCATTTACTAATTATTTTGAGCTATAAGACCCTAAAATTGAAAAGCATTTCAAATGAACTCTGAAAAGGTTGAAAGTTGGCATGATATCATCATTTCATCCCCATAGCATGTGCAAGAAAGTTGAGAGGGTTACGGCATAAACTGGATGCACTTCCTGTACAAAACGGACAATCTCTTTCAAAGTATCAGGATTTCATCCGGAAACTCGTCTGTTACAATGGGATTTCATTTTTTAAACCTTATTTGAACTCCTGACTTTTTGTGTGTTCAAAATGCACCATTCAAAGCCACATCATCATTTTTCAATCCTTTCTGACTTCATTTGTTATTTTTCATGCATTTACTAATTATTTTGAGCTATAAGACCCTAAAATTGAAAAGCATTTCAAATGAACTCTGAAATGGTTGAAAGTTGGCATGATATCATCATTTCATCCACATAGCATGTGCAAGAAAGTGGAGAGGGTTACGGCAAAAACTGGATGCACTTCGTGTACAAAACGGACAATCTCTTTCAAAGTATCAGGATTTCATCCGGAAACTCGTCTGTTACAATGGGATTTCATTTTTTAAACCTTATTTGAACTCCTGACTTTTTGTGTGTTCAAAATGCACCATTCAAAGCCACATCATCATTTTTCAATCCTTTCTGACTTCATTTGTTATTTTTCATGCATTTACTAATTATTTTGAGCTATAAGACCCTAAAATTGAAAAGCATTTCAAATGAACCCTGAAAAGGTTGAAAGTTGGCATGATATCATCATTTCATCCACATAGCATGTGCAAGAAAGTTGAGAGGGTTACGGCATAAACTGGATGCACTTCCTGTACAAAACGGACAATCTCTTTCAAAGTATCAGGATTTCATCCGGAAACTCGTCTGTTACAATGGGATTTCATTTTTTAAACCTTATTTGAACTCCTGACTTTTTGTGTGTTCAAAATGCACCATTCAAAGCCACATCATCATTTTTCAATCCTTTCTGACTTCATTTGTTATTTTTCATGCATTTACTAATTATTTTGAGCTATAAGACCCTAAAATTGAAAAGCATTTCAAATGAACCCTGAAAAGGTTGAAAGTTGGCATGATATCATCATTTCATCCACATAGCATGTGCAAGAAAGTTGAGAGGGTTACGGCAAAAACTGGATGCACTTCGTGTACAAAACGGACAATCTCTTTCAAAGTATCAGGATTTCATCCGGAAACTCGTCTGTTACAATGGGATTTCATTTTTTAAACCTTATTTGAACTCCTGACTTTTTGTGTGTTCAAAATGCACCATTCAAAGCCACATCATCATTTTTCAGTCCTTTCTGACTTCATTTGTTATTTTTCATGCATTTACTAATTATTTTGAGCTATAAGACCCTAAAATTGAAAAGCATTTCAAATGAACCCTGAAAAGGTTGAAAGTTTGCATGATATCATCATTTCATCCAGATAGCATGTGCGAGAAAGTTGAGAGGGTTACGGCATAAACTGGATGCACTTCCTGTACAAAACGGACAATCTCTTTCAAAGTATCAGGATTTCATCCGGAAACTCGTGTGTTACAAAGGGATTTCATTTTTTAAACCTTATTTGAACTCCTGACTTTTTGTGTGTTCAAAATGCACCATTCAAAGCCACATCATCATTTTTCAATCCTTTCTGACTTCATTTGTTATTTTTCATGCATTTACTAATTATTTTGAGCTATAAGACCCTAAAATTGAAAAGCATTTCAAATGAAATCTGAAAAGGTTGAAAGTTGGCATGATATCATCATTTCATCCACATAGCATGTGCAAGAAAGTGGAGAGGGTTACGGCAAAAACTGGATGCACTTCGTGTACAAAACGGACAATCTCTTTCAAAGTATCAGGATTTCATCCGGAAACTCGTGTGTTACAAAGGGATTTCATTTTTAAACCTTATTTGAACTCCTGACTTTTTGTGTGTTCAAAATGCACCATTCAAAGCCACATCATCATTTTTCAATCCTTTCTGACTTCATTTATTATTTTTCATGCATTTACTAATTATTTTGAGCTATAAGACCCTAAAATTGAAAAGCTTTCAAATGAACTCTGAAAAGGTTGAAAGTTGGCATGATATCATCATTTCATCCACATAGCATGTGCAAGAAAGTGGAGAGGGTTACGGCAAAAACTGGATGCACTTCGTGTACAAAACGGACAATCTCTTTCAAAGTATCAGGATTTCATCCGGAAACTCGTCTGTTACAATGGGATTTCATTTTTTAAACCTTATTTGAACTCCTGACTTTTTGTGTGTTCAAAATGCACCATTCAAAGCCACATCATCATTTTTCAATCCTTTCTGACTTCATTTGTTATTTTTCATGCATTTACTAATTATTTTGAGCTATAAGACCCTAAAATTGAAAAGCATTTCAAATGAACTCTGAAAAGGTTGAAAGTTGGCATGATATCATCATTTCATCCCCATAGCATGTGCAAGAAAGTTGAGAGGGTTACGGCATAAACTGGATGCACTTCCTGTACAAAACGGACAATCTCTTTCAAAGTATCAGGATTTCATCCGGAAACTCGTCTGTTACAATGGGATTTCATTTTTTAAACCTTATTTGAACTCCTGACTTTTTGTGTGTTCAAAATGCACCATTCAAAGCCACATCATCATTTTTCAATCCTTTCTGACTTCATTTGTTATTTTTCATGCATTTACTAATTATTTTGAGCTATAAGACCCTAAAATTGAAAAGCATTTCAAATGACCTCTGAAAAGGTTGAAAGTTGGCATGATATCATCATTTCATCCACATAGCATGTGCAAGAAAGTGGAGAGGGTTACGGCAAAATCTGGATGCACTTCGTGTACAAAACGGACAATCTCTTTCAAAGTATCAGGATTTCATCCGGAAACTCGTCTGTTACAATGGGATTTCATTTTTTAAACCTTATTTGAACTCCTGACTTTTTGTGTGTTCAAAATGCACCATTCAAAGCCACATCATCATTTTTCAATCCTTTCTGACTTCATTTGTTATTTTTCATGCATTTACTAATTATTTTGAGCTATAAGACCCTAAAATTGAAAAGCATTTCAAATGAACTCTGAAATGGTTGAAAGTTGGCATGATATCATCATTTCATCCACATAGCATGTGCAAGAAAGTGGAGAGGGTTACGGCAAAAACTGGATGCACTTCGTGTACAAAACGGACAATCTCTTTCAAAGTATCAGGATTTCATCCGGAAACTCGTCTGTTACAATGGGATTTCATTTTTTAAACCTTATTTGAACTCCTGACTTTTTGTGTGTTCAAAATGCACCATTCAAAGCCACATCATCATTTTTCAATCCTTTCTGACTTCATTTGTTATTTTTCATGCATTTACTAATTATTTTGAGCTATAAGACCCTAAAATTGAAAAGCATTTCAAATGAACCCTGAAAAGGTTGAAAGTTGGCATGATATCATCATTTCATCCACATAGCATGTGCAAGAAAGTTGAGAGGGTTACGGCATAAACTGGATGCACTTCCTGTACAAAACGGACAATCTCTTTCAAAGTATCAGGATTTCATCCGGAAACTCGTCTGTTACAATGGGATTTCATTTTTTAAACCTTATTTGAACTCCTGACTTTTTGTGTGTTCAAAATGCACCATTCAAAGCCACATCATCATTTTTCAATCCTTTCTGACTTCATTTGTTATTTTTCATGCATTTACTAATTATTTTGAGCTATAAGACCCTAAAATTGAAAAGCATTTCAAATGAACCCTGAAAAGGTTGAAAGTTGGCATGATATCATCATTTCATCCACATAGCATGTGCAAGAAAGTTGAGAGGGTTACGGCAAAAACTGGATGCACTTCGTGTACAAAACGGACAATCTCTTTCAAAGTATCAGGATTTCATCCGGAAACTCGTCTGTTACAATGGGATTTCATTTTTTAAACCTTATTTGAACTCCTGACTTTTTGTGTGTTCAAAATGCACCATTCAAAGCCACATCATCATTTTTCAGTCCTTTCTGACTTCATTTGTTATTTTTCATGCATTTACTAATTATTTTGAGCTATAAGACCCTAAAATTGAAAAGCATTTCAAATGAACCCTGAAAAGGTTGAAAGTTTGCATGATATCATCATTTCATCCAGATAGCATGTGCGAGAAAGTTGAGAGGGTTACGGCATAAACTGGATGCACTTCCTGTACAAAACGGACAATCTCTTTCAAAGTATCAGGATTTCATCCGGAAACTCGTGTGTTACAAAGGGATTTCATTTTTTAAACCTTATTTGAACTCCTGACTTTTTGTGTGTTCAAAATGCACCATTCAAAGCCACATCATCATTTTTCAATCCTTTCTGACTTCATTTGTTATTTTTCATGCATTTACTAATTATTTTGAGCTATAAGACCCTAAAATTGAAAAGCATTTCAAATGAAATCTGAAAAGGTTGAAAGTTGGCATGATATCATCATTTCATCCACATAGCATGTGCAAGAAAGTGGAGAGGGTTACGGCAAAAACTGGATGCACTTCGTGTACAAAACGGACAATCTCTTTCAAAGTATCAGGATTTCATCCGGAAACTCGTGTGTTACAAAGGGATTTCATTTTTAAACCTTATTTGAACTCCTGACTTTTTGTGTGTTCAAAATGCACCATTCAAAGCCACATCATCATTTTTCAATCCTTTCTGACTTCATTTATTATTTTTCATGCATTTACTAATTATTTTGAGCTATAAGACCCTAAAATTGAAAAGCTTTCAAATGAACTCTGAAAAGGTTGAAAGTTGGCATGATATCATCATTTCATCCACATAGCATGTGCAAGAAAGTGGAGAGGGTTACGGCAAAAACTGGATGCACTTCGTGTACAAAACGGACAATCTCTTTCAAAGTATCAGGATTTCATCCGGAAACTCGTCTGTTACAATGGGATTTCATTTTTTAAACCTTATTTGAACTCCTGACTTTTTGTGTGTTCAAAATGCACCATTCAAAGCCACATCATCATTTTTCAATCCTTTCTGACTTCATTTGTTATTTTTCATGCATTTACTAATTATTTTGAGCTATAAGACCCTAAAATTGAAAAGCATTTCAAATGAACTCTGAAAAGGTTGAAAGTTGGCATGATATCATCATTTCATCCCCATAGCATGTGCAAGAAAGTTGAGAGGGTTACGGCAAAAACTGGATGCACTTCGTGTACAAAACGGACAATCTCTTTCAAAGTATCAGGATTTCATCCGGAAACTCGTCTGTTACAATGGGATTTCATTTTTTAAACCTTATTTGAACTCCTGACTTTTTGTGTGTTCAAAATGCACCATTCAAAGCCACATCATCATTTTTCAATCCTTTCTGACTTCATTTGTTATTTTTCATGCATTTACTAATTATTTTGAGCTATAAGACCCTAAAATTGAAAAGCATTTCAAATGACCTCTGAAAAGGTTGAAAGTTGGCATGATATCATCATTTCATCCACATAGCATGTGCAAGAAAGTGGAGAGGGTTACGGCAAAATCTGGATGCACTTCGTGTACAAAACGGACAATCTCTTTCAAAGTATCAGGATTTCATCCGGAAACTCGTCTGTTACAATGGGATTTCATTTTTTAAACCTTATTTGAACTCCTGACTTTTTGTGTGTTCAAAATGCACCATTCAAAGCCACATCATCATTTTTCAATCCTTTCTGACTTCATTTGTTATTTTTCATGCATTTACTAATTATTTTGAGCTATAAGACCCTAAAATTGAAAAGCATTTCAAATGAACTCTGAAATGGTTGAAAGTTGGCATGATATCATCATTTCATCCACATAGCATGTGCAAGAAAGTGGAGAGGGTTACGGCAAAAACTGGATGCACTTCGTGTACAAAACGGACAATCTCTTTCAAAGTATCAGGATTTCATCCGGAAACTCGTCTGTTACAATGGGATTTCATTTTTTAAACCTTATTTGAACTCCTGACTTTTTGTGTGTTCAAAATGCACCATTCAAAGCCACATCATCATTTTTCAATCCTTTCTGACTTCATTTGTTATTTTTCATGCATTTACTAATTATTTTGAGCTATAAGACCCTAAAATTGAAAAGCATTTCAAATGAACCCTGAAAAGGTTGAAAGTTGGCATGATATCATCATTTCATCCACATAGCATGTGCAAGAAAGTTGAGAGGGTTACGGCATAAACTGGATGCACTTCCTGTACAAAACGGACAATCTCTTTCAAAGTATCAGGATTTCATCCGGAAACTCGTCTGTTACAATGGGATTTCATTTTTTAAACCTTATTTGAACTCCTGACTTTTTGTGTGTTCAAAATGCACCATTCAAAGCCACATCATCATTTTTCAATCCTTTCTGACTTCATTTGTTATTTTTCATGCATTTACTAATTATTTTGAGCTATAAGACCCTAAAATTGAAAAGCATTTCAAATGAACCCTGAAAAGGTTGAAAGTTGGCATGATATCATCATTTCATCCACATAGCATGTGCAAGAAAGTTGAGAGGGTTACGGCAAAAACTGGATGCACTTCGTGTACAAAACGGACAATCTCTTTCAAAGTATCAGGATTTCATCCGGAAACTCGTCTGTTACAATGGGATTTCATTTTTTAAACCTTATTTGAACTCCTGACTTTTTGTGTGTTCAAAATGCACCATTCAAAGCAACATCATCATTTTTCAGTCCTTTCTGACTTCATTTGTTATTTTTCATGCATTTACTAATTATTTTGAGCTATAAGACCCTAAAATTGAAAAGCATTTCAAATGAACCCTGAAAAGGTTGAAAGTTGGCATGATATCATCATTTCATCCAGATAGCATGTGCAAGAAAGTTGAGAGGGTTACGGCATAAACTGGATGCACTTCCTGTACAAAACGGACAATCTCTTTCAAAGTATCAGGATTTCATCCGGAAACTCGTGTGTTACAAAGGGATTTCATTTTTTAAACCTTATTTGAACTCCTGACTTTTTGTGTGTTCAAAATGCACCATTCATAGCCACATCATCATTTTTCAATCCTTTCTGACTTCATTTGTTATTTTTCATGCATTTACTAATTATTTTGAGCTATAAGACCCTAAAATTGAAATGCATTTCAAATGAACTCTGAAAAGGTTGAAAGTTGGCATGATATCATCAATTCATCCACATAGCATGTGCAAGAAAGTGGAGAGGGTTACGGCAAAAACTGGATGCACTTCGTGTACAAAACGGACAATCTCTTTCAAAGTATCAGGATTTCATCCGGAAACTCGTGTGTTACAAAGGGATTTCATTTTTTAAACCTTATTTGAACTCCTGACTTTTTGTGTGTTCAAAATGCACCATTCAAAGCCACATCATCATTTTTCAATCCTTTCTGACTTCATTTGTTATTTTTCATGCATTTACTAATTATTTTGAGCTATAAGACCCTAAAATTGAAAAGCTTTCAAATGAACTCTGAAAAGGTTGAAAGTTGGCATGATATCATCATTTCATCCACATAGCATGTGCAAGAAAGTGGAGAGGGTTACGGCAAAAACTGGATGCACTTCGTGTACAAAACGGACAATCTCTTTCAAAGTATCAGGATTTCTTCCGGAAACTCGTCTGTTACAATGGGATTTCATTTTTTAAACCTTATTTGAACTCCTGACTTTTTGTGTGTTCAAAATGCACCATTAAAAGCCACATCATCATTTTTCAATCTTTTCTGACTTCATTTGTTATTTTTCATGCATTTACTAATTATTTTGAGCTATAAGACCCTAAATTTGAAAAGCTTTCAAATGAACTCTGAAAAGGTTGAAAGTTGGCATGATATCATCATTTCATCCACATAGCATGTGCAAGAAAGTGGAGAGGGTTACGGCAAAAACTGGATGCACTTCGTGTACAAAACGGACAATCTCTTTCAAAGTATCAGGATTTCATCCGGAAACTCGTGTGTTACAAAGGGATTTCATTTTTTAAACCTTATTTGAACTCCTGACTTTTTGTGTGTTCAAAATGCACCATTCAAAGCCACATCATCATTTTTCAATCCTTTCTGACTTCATTTGTTATTTTTCATGCATTTACTAATTATTTTGAGCTATAAGACCCTAAAATTGAAAAGCATTTCAAATGAACCCTGAAAAGGTTGAAAGTTGGCATGATATCATCATTTCATCCACATAGCATGTGCAAGAAAGTTGAGAGGGTTACGGCATAAACTGGATGCACTTCCTGTACAAAACGGACAATCTCTTTCAAAGTATCAGGATTTCATCCGGAAACTCGTGTGTTACAAAGGGATTTCATTTTTTAAACCTTATTTGAACTCCTGACTTTTTGTGTGTTCAAAATGCACCATTCAAAGCCACATCATCATTTTTCAATCCTTTCTGGCTTCATTTGTTATTTTTCATGCATTTACTAATTATTTTGAGCTATAAGACCCTAAAATTGAAAAGCATTTCAAATGAACTCTGAAAAGGTTGAAAGTTGGCATGATATCATCATTTCATCCACATAGCAAGTGCAAGAAAGTTGAGAGGGTTACGGCAAAAACTGGATGCACTTCGTGTACAAAACGGACAATCTCTTTCAAAGTATCAGGATTTCATCCGGAAACTCGTCTGTTACAATGGGATTTCATTTTTTTAAACCTTATTTGAACTCCTGACTTTTTGTGTGTTCAAAATGCACCATTCAAAGCCACATCATCATTTTTCAGTCCTTTCTGACTTCATTTGTTATTTTTCATGCATTTACTAATTATTTTGAGCTATAAGACCCTAAAATTGAAAAGCATTTCAAATGAACCCTGAAAAGGTTGAAAGTTGGCATGATATCATCATTTCATCCAGATAGCATGTGCAAGAAAGTTGAGAGGGTTACGGCATAAACTGGATGCACTTCCTGTACAAAACGGACAATCTCTTTCAAAGTATCAGGATTTCATCCGGAAACTCGTGTGTTACAAAGGGATTTCATTTTTTAAACCTTATTTGAACTCCTGACTTTTTGTGTGTTCAAAATGCACCATTCAAAGCCACATCATCATTTTTCAATCCTTTCTGACTTCATTTGTTATTTTTCATGCATTTACTAATTATTTTGAGCTATAAGACCCTAAAATTGAAAAGCTTTTCAAATGAACTCTGAAAAGGTTGAAAGTTGGCATGATATCATCATTTCATCCACATAGCATGTGCAAGAAAGTGGAGAGGGTTACGGCAAAAACTGGATGCACTTCGTGTACAAAACGGACAATCTCTTTCAAAGTATCAGGATTTCATCCGGAAACTCGTGTGTTACAAAGGGATTTCATTTTTTAAACCTTATTTGAACTCCTGACTTTTTGTGTGTTCAAAATGCACCATTCAAAGCCACATCATCATTTTTCAATCCTTTCTGACTTCATTTGTTATTTTTCATGCATTTACTAATTATTTTGAGTTATAAGACCCTAAAATTGAAAAGCTTTCAAATGAACTCTGAAAAGGTTGAAAGTTGGCATGATATCATCATTTCATCCACATAGCATATGCAAGAAAGTGGAGAGGGTTACGGCAAAAACTGGATGCACTTCGTGTACAAAACGGACAATCTCTTTCAAAGTATCAGGATTTCTTCCGGAAACTCGTCTGTTACAATGGGATTTCATTTTTTAAACCTTATTTGAACTCCTGACTTTTTGTGTGTTCAAAATGCACCATTCAAAGCCACATCATCATTTTTCAATCTTTTCTGACTTCATTTGTTATTTTTCATGCATTTACTAATTATTTTGAGCTATAAGACCCTAAATTTGAAAAGCTTTCAAATGAACTCTGAAAAGGTTGAAAGTTGGCATGATATCATCATTTCATCCACATAGCATGTGCAAGAAAGTGGAGAGGGTTACGGCAAAAACTGGATGCACTTCGTGTACAAAACGGACAATCTCTTTCAAAGTATCAGGATTTCATCCGGAAACTCGTGTGTTACAAAGGGATTTCATTTTTTAAACCTTATTTGAACTCCTGACTTTTTGTGTGTTCAAAATGCACCATTCAAAGCCACATCATCATTTTTCAATCCTTTCTGACTTCATTTGTTATTTTTCACGCATTTACTAATTATGTTGAGCTATAAGACCCTAAAATTGAAAAGCATTTCAAATGAACCCTGAAAAGGTTGAAAGTTGGCATGATATCATCATTTCATCCACATAGCATGTGCAAGAAAGTTGAGAGGGTTACGGCATAAACTGGATGCACTTCCTGTACAAAACGGACAATCTCTTTCAAAGTATCAGGATTTCATCCGGAAACTCGTGTGTTACAAAGGGATTTCATTTTTTAAACCTTATTTGAACACATGACTTTTTGTGTGTTCAAAATGCACCATTCAAAGCCACATCATCATTTTTCAATCCTTTCTGACTTCATTTGTTATTTTTCATGCATTTACTAATTATTTTGAGCTATAAGACCCTAAAATTGAAAAGCATTTCAAATGAACCCTGAAAAGGTTGAAAGTTGGCATGATATCATCATTTCATCCACATAGCATGTGCAAGAAAGTGGAGAGGGTTACGGCAAAAACTGGATGCACTTCGTGTACAAAACGGACAATCTCTTTCAAAGTATCAGGATTTCATCCGGAAACTCGTGTGTTACAAAGGGATTTCATTTTTTAAACCTTATTTGAACTCCTGACTTTTTGTGTGTTCAAAATGAACCATTCAAAGCCACATCATCATTTTTCAATCCTTTCTGACTTCATTTGTTATTTTTCATGCATTTACTAATTATTTTGAGCTATAAGACCCTAAAATTGAAAAGCATTTCAAATGAACTCTGAAAAGGTTGAAAGTTGGCATGATATCATCAATTCATCCACATAGCATGTGCAAGAAAGTGGAGAGGGTTACGGCAAAAACTGGATGCACTTCGTGTACAAAACGGACAATCTCTTTCAAAGTATCAGGATTTCATCCGGAAACTCGTGTGTTACAAAGGGATTTCATTTTTTAAACCTTATTTGAACTCCTGACTTTTTGTGTGTTCAAAATGCACCATTCAAAGCCACATCATCATTTTTCAATCCTTTCTGACTTCATTTGTTATTTTTCATGCATTTACTAATTATTTTGAGCTATAAGACCCTAAAATTGAAAAGCTTTCAAATGAACTCTGAAAAGGTTGAAAGTTGGCATGATATCATCATTTCATCCACATAGCATGTGCAAGAAAGTGGAGAGGGTTACGGCAAAAACTGGATGCACTTCGTGTACAAAACGGACAATCTCTTTCAAAGTATCAGGATTTCTTCCGGAAACTCGTCTGTTACAATGGGATTTCATTTTTTAAACCTTATTTGAACTCCTGACTTTTTGTGTGTTCAAAATGCACCATTAAAAGCCACATCATCATTTTTCAATCTTTTCTGACTTCATTTGTTATTTTTCATGCATTTACTAATTATTTTGAGCTATAAGACCCTAAATTTGAAAAGCTTTCAAATGAACTCTGAAAAGGTTGAAAGTTGGCATGATATCATCATTTCATCCACATAGCATGTGCAAGAAAGTGGAGAGGGTTACGGCAAAAACTGGATGCACTTCGTGTACAAAACGGACAATCTCTTTCAAAGTATCAGGATTTCATCCGGAAACTCGTGTGTTACAAAGGGATTTCATTTTTTAAACCTTATTTGAACTCCTGACTTTTTGTGTGTTCAAAATGCACCATTCAAAGCCACATCATCATTTTTCAATCCTTTCTGACTTCATTTGTTATTTTTCATGCATTTACTAATTATTTTGAGCTATAAGACCCTAAAATTGAAAAGCATTTCAAATGAACCCTGAAAAGGTTGAAAGTTGGCATGATATCATCATTTCATCCACATAGCATGTGCAAGAAAGTTGAGAGGGTTACGGCATAAACTGGATGCACTTCCTGTACAAAACGGACAATCTCTTTCAAAGTATCAGGATTTCATCCGGAAACTCGTGTGTTACAAAGGGATTTCATTTTTTAAACCTTATTTGAACTCCTGACTTTTTGTGTGTTCAAAATGCACCATTCAAAGCCACATCATCATTTTTCAATCCTTTCTGGCTTCATTTGTTATTTTTCATGCATTTACTAATTATTTTGAGCTATAAGACCCTAAAATTGAAAAGCATTTCAAATGAACTCTGAAAAGGTTGAAAGTTGGCATGATATCATCATTTCATCCACATAGCAAGTGCAAGAAAGTTGAGAGGGTTACGGCAAAAACTGGATGCACTTCGTGTACAAAACGGACAATCTCTTTCAAAGTATCAGGATTTCATCCGGAAACTCGTCTGTTACAATGGGATTTCATTTTTTAAACCTTATTTGAACTCCTGACTTTTTGTGTGTTCAAAATGCACCATTCAAAGCCACATCATCATTTTTCAGTCCTTTCTGACTTCATTTGTTATTTTTCATGCATTTACTAATTATTTTGAGCTATAAGACCCTAAAATTGAAAAGCATTTCAAATGAACCCTGAAAAGGTTGAAAGTTGGCATGATATCATCATTTCATCCAGATAGCATGTGCAAGAAAGTTGAGAGGGTTACGGCATAAACTGGATGCACTTCCTGTACAAAACGGACAATCTCTTTCAAAGTATCAGGATTTCATCCGGAAACTCGTGTGTTACAAAGGGATTTCATTTTTTAAACCTTATTTGAACTCCTGACTTTTTGTGTGTTCAAAATGCACCATTCAAAGCCACATCATCATTTTTCAATCCTTTCTGACTTCATTTGTTATTTTTCATGCATTTACTAATTATTTTGAGCTATAAGACCCTAAAATTGAAAAGCATTTCAAATGAACTCTGAAAAGGTTGAAAGTTGGCATGATATCATCATTTCATCCACATAGCATGTGCAAGAAAGTGGAGAGGGTTACGGCAAAAACTGGATGCACTTCGTGTACAAAACGGACAATCTCTTTCAAAGTATCAGGATTTCATCCGGAAACTCGTGTGTTACAAAGGGATTTCATTTTTTAAACCTTATTTGAACTCCTGACTTTTTGTGTGTTCAAAATGCACCATTCAAAGCCACATCATCATTTTTCAATCCTTTCTGACTTCATTTGTTATTTTTCATGCATTTACTAATTATTTTGAGTTATAAGACCCTAAAATTGAAAAGCTTTCAAATGAACTCTGAAAAGGTTGAAAGTTGGCATGATATCATCATTTCATCCACATAGCATATGCAAGAAAGTGGAGAGGGTTACGGCAAAAACTGGATGCACTTCGTGTACAAAACGGACAATCTCTTTCAAAGTATCAGGATTTCTTCCGGAAACTCGTCTGTTACAATGGGATTTCATTTTT
The DNA here is from genome assembly GCF_002575655.3 of Aegilops tauschii subsp. strangulata. Taxonomy (NCBI): domain Eukaryota; kingdom Viridiplantae; phylum Streptophyta; class Magnoliopsida; order Poales; family Poaceae; genus Aegilops; species Aegilops tauschii. The sequence continues at coordinate 65,270 of NW_027332534.1, forward strand.
TAAACCTTATTTGAACTCCTGACTTTTTGTGTGTTCAAAATGCACCATTCAAAGCCACATCATCATTTTTCAATCTTTTCTGACTTCATTTGTTATTTTTCATGCATTTACTAATTATTTTGAGCTATAAGACCCTAAATTTGAAAAGCTTTCAAATGAACTCTGAAAAGGTTGAAAGTTGGCATGATATCATCATTTCATCCACATAGCATGTGCAAGAAAGTGGAGAGGGTTACGGCAAAAACTGGATGCACTTCGTGTACAAAACGGACAATCTCTTTCAAAGTATCAGGATTTCATCCGGAAACTCGTGTGTTACAAAGGGATTTCATTTTTTAAACCTTATTTGAACTCCTGACTTTTTGTGTGTTCAAAATGCACCATTCAAAGCCACATCATCATTTTTCAATCCTTTCTGACTTCATTTGTTATTTTTCACGCATTTACTAATTATGTTGAGCTATAAGACCCTAAAATTGAAAAGCATTTCAAATGAACCCTGAAAAGGTTGAAAGTTGGCATGATATCATCATTTCATCCACATAGCATGTGCAAGAAAGTTGAGAGGGTTACGGCATAAACTGGATGCACTTCCTGTACAAAACGGACAATCTCTTTCAAAGTATCAGGATTTCATCCGGAAACTCGTGTGTTACAAAGGGATTTCATTTTTTAAACCTTATTTGAACACCTGACTTTTTGTGTGTTCAAAATGCACCATTCAAAGCCACATCATCATTTTTCAATCCTTTCTGACTTCATTTGTTATTTTTCATGCATTTACTAATTATTTTGAGCTATAAGACCCTAAAATTGAAAAGCATTTCAAATGAACCCTGAAAAGGTTGAAAGTTGGCATGATATCATCATTTCATCCACATAGCATGTGCAAGAAAGTGGAGAGGGTTACGGCAAAAACTGGATGCACTTCGTGTACAAAACGGACAATCTCTTTCAAAGTATCAGGATTTCATCCGGAAACTCGTGTGTTACAAAGGGATTTCATTTTTTAAACCTTATTTGAACTCCTGACTTTTTGTGTGTTCAAAATGAACCATTCAAAGCCACATCATCATTTTTCAATCCTTTCTGACTTCATTTGTTATTTTTCATGCATTTACTAATTATTTTGAGCTATAAGACCCTAAAATTGAAAAGCATTTCAAATGAACTCTGAAAAGGTTGAAAGTTGGCATGATATCATCAATTCATCCACATAGCATGTGCAAGAAAGTGGAGAGGGTTACGGCAAAAACTGGATGCACTTCGTGTACAAAACGGACAATCTCTTTCAAAGTATCAGGATTTCATCCGGAAACTCGTGTGTTACAAAGGGATTTCATTTTTTAAACCTTATTTGAACTCCTGACTTTTTGTGTGTTCAAAATGCACCATTCAAAGCCACATCATCATTTTTCAATCCTTTCTGACTTCATTTGTTATTTTTCATGCATTTACTAATTATTTTGAGCTATAAGACCCTAAAATTGAAAAGCTTTCAAATGAACTCTGAAAAGGTTGAAAGTTGGCATGATATCATCATTTCATCCACATAGCATGTGCAAGAAAGTGGAGAGGGTTACGGCAAAAACTGGATGCACTTCGTGTACAAAACGGACAATCTCTTTCAAAGTATCAGGATTTCTTCCGGAAACTCGTCTGTTACAATGGGATTTCATTTTTTAAACCTTATTTGAACTCCTGACTTTTTGTGTGTTCAAAATGCACCATTAAAAGCCACATCATCATTTTTCAATCTTTTCTGACTTCATTTGTTATTTTTCATGCATTTACTAATTATTTTGAGCTATAAGACCCTAAATTGAAAAGCTTTCAAATGAACTCTGAAAAGGTTGAAAGTTGGCATGATATCATCATTTCATCCACATAGCATGTGCAAGAAAGTGGAGAGGGTTACGGCAAAAACTGGATGCACTTCGTGTACAAAACGGACAATCTCTTTCAAAGTATCAGGATTTCATCCGGAAACTCGTGTGTTACAAAGGGATTTCATTTTTAAACCTTATTTGAACTCCTGACTTTTTGTGTGTTCAAAATGCACCATTCAAAGCCACATCATCATTTTTCAATCCTTTCTGACTTCATTTGTTATTTTTCATGCATTTACTAATTATTTTGAGCTATAAGACCCTAAAATTGAAAAGCATTTCAAATGAACCCTGAAAAGGTTGAAAGTTGGCATGATATCATCATTTCATCCACATAGCATGTGCAAGAAAGTTGAGAGGGTTACGGCATAAACTGGATGCACTTCCTGTACAAAACGGACAATCTCTTTCAAAGTATCAGGATTTCATCCGGAAACTCGTGTGTTACAAAGGGATTTCATTTTTTAAACCTTATTTGAACTCCTGACTTTTTCTGTGTTCAAAATGCACCATTCAAAGCCACATCATCATTTTTCAATCCTTTCTGGCTTCATTTGTTATTTTTCATGCATTTACTAATTATTTTGAGCTATAAGACCCTAAAATTGAAAAGCATTTCAAATGAACTCTGAAAAGGTTGAAAGTTGGCATGATATCATCATTTCATCCACATAGCAAGTGCAAGAAAGTTGAGAGGGTTACGGCAAAAACTGGATGCACTTCGTGTACAAAACGGACAATCTCTTTCAAAGTATCAGGATTTCATCCGGAAACTCGTCTGTTACAATGGGATTTCATTTTTTAAACCTTATTTGAACTCCTGACTTTTTGTGTGTTCAAAATGCACCATTCAAAGCCACATCATCATTTTTCAGTCCTTTCTGACTTCATTTGTTATTTTTCATGCATTTACTAATTATTTTGAGCTATAAGACCCTAAAATTGAAAAGCATTTCAAATGAACCCTGAAAAGGTTGAAAGTTGGCATGATATCATCATTTCATCCAGATAGCATGTGCAAGAAAGTTGAGAGGGTTACGGCATAAACTGGATGCACTTCCTGTACAAAACGGACAATCTCTTTCAAAGTATCAGGATTTCATCCGGAAACTCGTGTGTTACAAAGGGATTTCATTTTTTAAACCTTATTTGAACTCCTGACTTTTTGTGTGTTCAAAATGCACCATTCAAAGCCACATCATCATTTTTCAATCCTTTCTGACTTCATTTGTTATTTTTCATGCATTTACTAATTATTTTGAGCTATAAGACCCTAAAATTGAAAAGCATTTCAAATGAACTCTGAAAAGGTTGAAAGTTGGCATGATATCATCATTTCATCCACATAGCATGTGCAAGAAAGTGGAGAGGGTTACGGCAAAAACTGGATGCACTTCGTGTACAAAACGGACAATCTCTTTCAAAGTATCAGGATTTCATCCGGAAACTCGTGTGTTACAAAGGGATTTCATTTTTTAAACCTTATTTGAACTCCTGACTTTTTGTGTGTTCAAAATGCACCATTCAAAGCCACATCATCATTTTTCAATCCTTTCTGACTTCATTTGTTATTTTTCATGCATTTACTAATTATTTTGAGCTATAAGACCCTAAAATTGAAAAGCTTTCAAATGAACGCTGAAAAGGTTGAAAGTTGGCATGATATCATCATTTCATCCACATAGCATATGCAAGAAAGTGGAGAGGGTTACGGCAAAAACTGGATGCACTTCGTGTACAAAACGGACAATCTCTTTCAAAGTATCAGGATTTCTTCCGGAAACTCGTCTGTTACAATGGGATTTCATTTTTTAAACCTTATTTGAACTCCTGACTTTTTGTGTGTTCAAAATGCACCATTCAAAGCCACATCATCATTTTTCAATCTTTTCTGACTTCATTTGTTATTTTTCATGCATTTACTAATTATTTTGAGCTATAAGACCCTAAATTTGAAAAGCTTTCAAATGAACTCTGAAAAGGTTGAAAGTTGGCATGATATCATCATTTCATCCACATAGCATGTGCAAGAAAGTGGAGAGGGTTACGGCAAAAACTGGATGCACTTCGTGTACAAAACGGACAATCTCTTTCAAAGTATCAGGATTTCATCCGGAAACTCGTGTGTTACAAAGGGATTTCATTTTTTAAACCTTATTTGAACTCCTGACTTTTTGTGTGTTCAAAATGCACCATTCAAAGCCACATCATCATTTTTCAATCCTTTCTGACTTCATTTGTTATTTTTCACGCATTTACTAATTATGTTGAGCTATAAGACCCTAAAATTGAAAAGCATTTCAAATGAACCCTGAAAAGGTTGAAAGTTGGCATGATATCATCATTTCATCCACATAGCATGTGCAAGAAAGTTGAGAGGGTTACGGCATAAACTGGATGCACTTCCTGTACAAAACGGACAATCTCTTTCAAAGTATCAGGATTTCATCCGGAAACTCGTGTGTTACAAAGGGATTTCATTTTTAAACCTTATTTGAACACCTGACTTTTTGTGTGTTCAAAATGCACCATTCAAAGCCACATCATCATTTTTCAATCCTTTCTGACTTCATTTGTTATTTTTCATGCATTTACTAATTATTTTGAGCTATAAGACCCTAAAATTGAAAAGCATTTCAAATGAACCCTGAAAAGGTTGAAAGTTGGCATGATATCATCATTTCATCCACATAGCATGTGCAAGAAAGTGGAGAGGGTTACGGCAAAAACTGGATGCACTTCGTGTACAAAACGGACAATCTCTTTCAAAGTATCAGGATTTCATCCGGAAACTCGTGTGTTACAAAGGGATTTCATTTTTAAACCTTATTTGAACTCCTGACTTTTTGTGTGTTCAAAATGAACCATTCAAAGCCACATCATCATTTTTCAATCCTTTCTGACTTCATTTGTTATTTTTCATGCATTTACTAATTATTTTGAGCTATAAGACCCTAAAATTGAAAAGCTTTCAAATGACCTCTGAAAAGGTTGAAAGTTGGCTTGATATCATCATTTCATCCACATAGCATGTGCAAGAAAGTGGAGAGGGTTACGGCAAAATCTGGATGCACTTCGTGTACAAAACGGACAATCTCTTTCAAAGTATCAGGATTTCATCCGGAAACTCGTGTGTTACAATGGGATTTCATCTTTTAAACCTTATTTGAACTCCTGACTTTTTGTGTGTTCAAAATGCACCATTCAAAGCCACATCATCATTTTTCAATCCTTTCTGACTTCATTTGTTATTTTTCATGCATTTACTAATTATTTTGAGCTATAAGACCCTAAAATTGAAAAGCATTTCAAATGAACCCTGAAAAGGTTGAAAGTTGGCATGATATCATCATTTCATCCACATAGCATGTGCAAGAAAGTGGAGAGGGTTACGGCAAAAACTGGATGCACTTCGTGTACAAAACGGACAATCTCTTTCAAAGTATCAGGATTTCATCCGGAAACTCGTGTGTTACAAAGGGATTTCATTTTCTAAACCTTATTTGAACTCCTGACTTTTTGTGTGTTCAAAATGCACCATTCAAAGCCACATCATCATTTTTCAATCCTTTCTGACTTCATTTGTTATTTTTCATGCATTTACTAATTATTTTGAGCTATAAGACCCTAAAATTGAAAAGCTTTCAAATGAACTCTGAAAAGGTTGAAAGTTGGCATGATATCATCATTTCATCCACATAGCATGTGCAAGAAAGTGGAGAGGGTTACGGCAAAAACTGGATGCACTTCGTGTACAAAACGGACAATCTCTTTCAAAGTATCAGGATTTCTTCCGGAAACTCGTCTGTTACAATGGGATTTCATTTTTTAAACCTTATTTGAACTCCTGACTTTTTTGTGTTCAAAATGCACCATTCAAAGCCACATCATCATTTTTCAATCCTTTCTGACTTCATTTGTGATTTTTCATGCATTTACTAATTATTTTGAGCTATAAGACCCTAAATTGAAAAGCATTTCAAATGAACCCTGAAAAGGTTGAAAGTTGGCATCATATCATCATTTCATCCACATAGCATGTGCAAGAAAGTGGAGAGGGTTACGGCAAAAACTGGATGCACTTCGTGTACAAAACGGACAATCTCTTTCAAAGTATCAGGATTTCATCCGGAAACTCGTCTGTTACAATGGGATTTCATTTTTTAAACCTTATTTGAACTCCTGACTTTTTGTGTGTTCAAAATGCACCATTCAAAGCCACATCATCATTTTTCAATCCTTTCTGACTTCATTTGTTATTTTTCATGCATTTACTAATTATTTTGAGCTATAAGACCCTAAAATTGAAAAGCATTTCAAATGAACCCTGAAAAGGTTGAAAGTTGGCATGATATCATCATTTCATCCACATAGCATGTGCAAGAAAGTTGAGAGGGTTACGGCATAAACTGGATGCACTTCCTGTACAAAACGGACAATCTCTTTCAAAGTATCAGGATTTCATCCGGAAACTCGTGTGTTACAAAGGGATTTCATTTTTAAACCTTATTTGAACTCCTGACTTTTTGTGTGTTCAAAATGCACCATTCAAAGCCACGTCATCATTTTTCAATCCTTTCTGACTTCATTTGTTATTTTTCATGCATTTACTAATTATTTTGAGCTATAAGACCCTAAAATTGAAAAGCATTTCAAATGAACTCTGAAAAGGTTGAAAGTTGGCATGATATCATCATTTCATCCACATAGCATGTGCAAGAAAGTGGAGAGGGTTACGGCAAAAACTGGATGCACTTCGTGTACAAAACGGACAATCTCTTTCAAAGTATCAGGATTTCATCCGGAAACTCGTGTGTTACAAAGGGATTTCATTTTTTAAACCTTATTTGAACTCCTGACTTTTTGTGTGTTCAAAATGAACCATTCAAAGCCACATCATCATTTTTCAATCCTTTCTGACTTCATTTGTTATTTTTCATGCATTTACTAATTATTTTGAGCTATAAGACCCTAAAATTGAAAAGCATTTCAAATGACCTCTGAAAAGGTTGAAAGTTGGCATGATATCATCATTTCATCCACATAGCATGTGCAAGAAAGTGGAGAGGGTTACGGCAAAATCTGGATGCACTTCGTGTACAAAACGGACAATCTCTTTCAAAGTATCAGGATTTCATCCGGAAACTCGTCTGTTACAATGGGATTTCATCTTTTAAACCTTATTTGAACTCCTGACTTTTTGTGTGTTCAAAATGCACCATTCAAAGCCACATCATCATTTTTCAATCCTTTCTGACTTCATTTGTTATTTTTCATGCATTTACTAATTATTTTGAGCTATAAGACCCTAAAATTGAAAAGCATTTCAAATGAACCCTGAAAAGGTTGAAAGTTGGCATGATATCATCATTTCATCCACATAGCATGTGCAAGAAAGTGGAGAGGGTTACGGCAAAAACTGGATGCACTTCGTGTACAAAACGGACAATCTCTTTCAAAGTATCAGGATTTCATCCGGAAACTCGTGTGTTACAAAGGGATTTCATTTTCTAAACCTTATTTGAACTCCTGACTTTTTGTGTGTTCAAAATGCACCATTCAAAGCCACATCATCATTTTTCAATCCTTTCTGACTTCATTTGTTATTTTTCATGCATTTACTAATTATTTTGAGCTATAAGACCCTAAAATTGAAAAGCTTTCAAATGAACTCTGAAAAGGTTGAAAGTTGCATGATATCATCATTTCATCCACATAGCATGTGCAAGAAAGTGGAGAGGGTTACGGCAAAAACTGGATGCACTTCGTGTACAAAACGGACAATCTCTTTCAAAGTATCAGGATTTCTTCCGGAAACTCGTCTGTTACAATGGGATTTCATTTTTTAAACCTTATTTGAACTCCTGACTTTTTGTGTTCAAAATGCACCATTCAAAGCCACATCATCATTTTTCAATCCTTTCTGACTTCATTTGTGATTTTTCATGCATTTGCTAATTATTTTGAGCTATAAGACCCTAAAATTGAAAAGCATTTCAAATGAACCCTGAAAAGGTTGAAAGTTGGCATCATATCATCATTTCATCCACATAGCATGTGCAAGAAAGTGGAGAGGGTTACGGCAAAAACTGGATGCACTTCGTGTACAAAACGAACAATCTCTTTCAAAGTATCAGGATTTCATCCGGAAACTCGTCTGTTACAATGGGATTTCATTTTTTAAACCTTATTTGAACTCCTGACTTTTTGTGTGTTCAAAATGCACCATTCAAAGCCACATCATCATTTTTCAATCCTTTCTGACTTCATTTGTTATTTTTCATGCATTTACTAATTATTTTGAGCTATAAGACCCTAAAATTGAAAAGCATTTCAAATGAACCCTGAAAAGGTTGAAAGTTGGCATGATATCATCATTTCATCCACATAGCATCTGCAAGAAAGTTGAGAGGGTTACGGCATAAACTGGATGCACTTCCTGTACAAAACGGACAATCTCTTTCAAAGTATCAGGATTTCATCCGGAAACTCGTGTGTTACAAAGGGATTTCATTTTTAAACCTTATTTGAACTCCTGACTTTTTGTGTGTTCAAAATGCACCATTCAAAGCCACGTCATCATTTTTCAATCCTTTCTGACTTCATTTGTTATTTTTCATGCATTTACTAATTATTTTGAGCTATAAGACCCTAAAATTGAAAAGCATTTCAAATGAACTCTGAAAAGGTTGAAAGTTGGCATGATATCATCATTTCATCCACATAGCATGTGCAAGAAAGTGGAGAGGGTTACGGCAAAAACTGGATGCACTTCGTGTACAAAACGGACAATCTCTTTCAAAGTATCAGGATTTCATCCGGAAACTTGTGTGTTACAAAGGGATTTGATTTTTTAAACCTTATTTGAACTCCTGACTTTTTGTGTGTTCAAAATGAACCATTCAAAGCCACATCATCATTTTTCAATCCTTTCTGACTTCATTTGTTATTTTTCATGCATTTACTAATTATTTTGAGCTATAAGACCCTAAAATTGAAAAGCATTTCAAATGACCTCTGAAAAGGTTGAAAGTTGGCATGATATCATCATTTCATCCACATAGCATGTGCAAGAAAGTGGAGAGGGTTACGGCAAAATCTGGATGCACTTCGTGTACAAAACGGACAATCTCTTTCAAAGTATCAGGATTTCATCCGGAAACTCGTCTGTTACAATGGGATTTCATTTTTTAAACCTTATTTGAACTCCTGACTTTTTGTGTGTTCAAAATGCACCATTCAAAGCCACATCATCATTTTTCAATCCTTTCTGACTTCATTTGTTATTTTTCATGCATTTACTAATTATTTTGAGCTATAAGACCCTAAAATTGAAAAGCATTTCAAATGAACCCTGAAAAGGTTGAAAGTTGGCATGATATCATCATTTCATCCACATAGCATGTGCAAGAAAGTGGAGAGGGTTACGGCAAAAACTGGATGCACTTCGTGTACAAAACGGACAATCTCTTTCAAAGTATCAGGATTTCATCCGGAAACTCGTGTGTTACAAAGGATTTCATTTTCTAAACCTTATTTGAACTCCTGACTTTTTGTGTGTTCAAAATGCACCATTCAAAGCCACATCATCATTTTTCAATCCTTTCTGACTTCATTTGTTATTTTTCATGCATTTACTAATTATTTTGAGCTATAAGACCCTAAAATTGAAAAGCTTTCAAATGAACTCTGAAAAGGTTGAAAGTTGGCATGATATCATCATTTCATCCACATAGCATGTGCAAGAAAGTGGAGAGGGTTACGGCAAAAACTGGATGCACTTCGTGTACAAAACGGACAATCTCTTTCAAAGTATCAGGATTTCTTCCGGAAACTCGTCTGTTACAATGGGATTTCATTTTTTAAACCTTATTGAACTCCTGACTTTTTTGTGTTCAAAATGCACCATTCAAAGCCACATCATCATTTTTCAATCCTTTCTGACTTCATTTGTGATTTTTCATGCATTTACTAATTATTTTGAGCTATAAGACCCTAAAATTGAAAAGCATTTCAAATGAACCCTGAAAAGGTTGAAAGTTGGCATCATATCATCATTTCATCCACATAGCATGTGCAAGAAAGTGGAGAGGGTTACGGCAAAACTGGATGCACTTCGTGTACAAAACGGACAATCTCTTTCAAAGTATCAGGATTTCATCCGGAAACTCGTCTGTTACAATGGGATTTCATTTTTTAAACCTTATTTGAACTCCTGACTTTTTGTGTGTTCAAAATGCACCATTCAAAGCCACATCATCATTTTTCAATCCTTTCTGACTTCATTTGTTATTTTTCATGCATTTACTAATTATTTTGAGCTATAAGACCCTAAAATTGAAAAGCATTTCAAATGAACCCTGAAAAGGTTGAAAGTTGGCATGATATCATCATTTCATCCACATAGCATGTGCAAGAAAGTGGAGAGGGTTACGGCAAAAACTGGATGCACTTCGTGTACAAAACGGACAATCTCTTTCAAAGTATCAGGATTTCATCCGGAAACTCGTGTGTTACAAAGGGATTTCATTTTCTAAACCTTATTTGAACTCCTGACTTTTTGTGTGTTCAAAATGCACCATTCAAAGCCACATCATCATTTTTCAATCCTTTCTGACTTCATTTGTTATTTTTCATGCATTTACTAATTATTTTGAGCTATAAGACCCTAAAATTGAAAAGCTTTCAAATGAACTCTGAAAAGGTTGAAAGTTGGCATGATATCATCATTTCATCCACATAGCATGTGCAAGAAAGTGGAGAGGGTTACGGCAAAAACTGGATGCACTTCGTGTACAAAACGGACAATCTCTTTCAAAGTATCAGGATTTCTTCCGGAAACTCGTCTGTTACAATGGGATTTCATTTTTTAAACCTTATTTGAACTCCTGACTTTTTTGTGTTCAAAATGCACCATTCAAAGCCACATCATCATTTTTCAATCCTTTCTGACTTCATTTGTGATTTTTCATGCATTTACTAATTATTTTGAGCTATAAGACCCTAAAATTGAAAAGCATTTCAAATGAACCCTGAAAAGGTTGAAAGTTGGCATCATATCATCATTTCATCCACATAGCATGTGCAAGAAAGTGGAGAGGGTTACGACAAAAACTGGATGCACTTCGTGTACAAAACGGACAATCTCTTTCAAAGTATCAGGATTTCATCCGGAAACTCGTCTGTTACAATGGGATTTCATTTTTTAAACCTTATTTGAACTCCTGACTTTTTGTGTGTTCAAAATGCACCATTCAAAGCCACATCATCATTTTTCAATCCTTTCTGACTTCATTTGTTATTTTTCATGCATTTACTAATTATTTTGAGCTATAAGACCCTAAAATTGAAAAGCATTTCAAATGAACCCTGAAAAGGTTGAAAGTTGGCATGATATCATCATTTCATCCACATAGCATGTGCAAGAAAGTTGAGAGGGTTACGGCATAAACCGGATGCACTTCCTGTACAAAACGGACAATCTCTTTCAAAGTATCAGGATTTCATCCGGAAACTCGTCTGTTACAATGGGATTTCATTTTTTTAAACCTTATTTGAACTCCTGACTTTTTGTGCGTTCAAAATGCACCATTCAAAGCCACATCATCATTTTTCAATCCTTTCTGACTTCATTTGTTATTTTTCATGCATTTACTAATTATTTTGAGCTATAAGACCATAAATTTAAAAACATTTCAAATGAACTCTGAAAAGGTTGAAAGTTGGCATGATATCATCATTTCATCCACATAGCATGTGCAAGAAAGTTGAGAGGGTTACGGCATAAACTGGATGCACTTCCTGTACAAAACGGACAATCTCTTTCAAAGTATCAGGATTTCATCCAGAAACTCGTCTGCTACAAAGGGATTTCATTTTTTAAACCTTATTTGAACTCCTAACTTTTTGTGTGTTCAAAATGCACCATTCAAAGCCACATCATCATTTTTCAATCCTTTCTGACTTCATTTGTGATTTTTCATGCATTTACTAATTATTTTGAGCTATAAGACCCTAAAATTGAAAAGCATTTCAAATGAACCCTGAAAAGGTTGAAAGTTGGCATGATATCATCATTTCATCCACATAGCATGTGCAAGAAAGTTGAGAGGGTTACGGCATAAACTGGATGCACTTCCTGTACAAAACGGACAATCTCTTTCAAAGTATCAGGATTTCATCCGGAAACTCGTGTGTTACAAAGGGATTTCATTTTTTAAACCTTATTTGAACTCCTGACTTTTTGTGTGTTCAAATGCACCATTCAAAGCCACATCATCATTTTTCAATCCTTTCTGACTTCATTTGTGATTTTTCATGCATTTACTAATTATTTTGAGCTATAAGACCCTAAAATTGAAAAGCATTTCAAATGAACCCTGAAAAGGTTGAAAGTTGGCATCATATCATCATTTCATCCACATAGCATGTGCAAGAAAGTGGAGAGGGTTACGGCAAAAACTGGATGCACTTCGTGTACAAAACGGACAATCTCTTTCAAAGTATCAGGATTTCATCCGGAAACTCGTCTGTTAGAATGGGATTTCATTTTTTAAACCTTATTTGAACTCCTGACTTTTTGTGTGTTCAAAATGCACCATTCAAAGCCACATCATCATTTTTCAATCCTTTCTGACTTCATTTGTTATTTTTCATGCATTTACTAATTATTTTGAGCTATAAGACCCTAAAATTGAAAAGCATTTCAAATGAACCCTGAAAAGGTTGAAAGTTGGCATGATATCATCATTTCATCCACATAGCATCTGCAAGAAAGTTGAGAGGGTTACGGCATAAACTGGATGCACTTCCTGTACAAAACGGACAATCTCTTTCAAAGTATCAGGATTTCATCCGGAAACTCGTGTGTTACAAAGGGATTTCATTTTCTAAACCTTATTTGAACTCCTGACTTTTTGTGTGTTCAAAATGCACCATTCAAAGCCACATCATCATTTTTCAATCCTTTCTGACTTCATTTGTTATTTTTCATGCATTTACTAATTATTTTGAGCTATAAGACCCTAAAATTGAAAAGCATTTCAAATGAACTCTGAAAAGGTTGAAAGTTGGCATGATATCATCATTTCATCCACATAGCATGTGCAAGAAAGTGGAGAGGGTTACGGCAAAAACTGGATGCACTTCGTGTACAAAACGGACAATCTCTTTCAAAGTATCAGGATTTCATCCGGAAACTCGTGTGTTACAAAGGGATTTCATTTTTTAAACCTTATTTGAACTCCTGACTTTTTGTGTGTTCAAAATGAACCATTCAAAGCCACATCATCATTTTTCAATCCTTTCTGACTTCATTTGTTATTTTTCATGCATTTACTAATTATTTTGAGCTATAAGACCCTAAAATTGAAAAGCATTTCAAATGACCTCTGAAAAGGTTGAAAGTTGGCATGATATCATCATTTCATCCACATAGCATGTGCAAGAAAGTGGAGAGGGTTACGGCAAAATCTGGATGCACTTCGTGTACAAAACGGACAATCTCTTTCAAAGTATCAGGATTTCATCCGGAAACTCGTGTGTTACAAAGGGATTTCATTTTCTAAACCTTATTTGAACTCCTGACTTTTTGTGTGTTCAAAATGCACCATTCAAAGCCACATCATCATTTTTCAATCCTTTCTGACTTCATTTGTTATTTTTCATGCATTTACTAATTATTTTGAGCTATAAGACCCTAAAATTGAAAAGCATTTCAAATGAACCCTGAAAAGGTTGAAAGTTGGCATGATATCATCATTTCATCCACATAGCATGTGCAAGAAAGTGGAGAGGGTTACGGCAAAAACTGGATGCACTTCGTGTACAAAACGGACAATCTCTTTCAAAGTATCAGGATTTCATCCGGAAACTCGTGTGTTACAAAGGGATTTCATTTTCTAAACCTTATTTGAACTCCTGACTTTTTGTGTGTTCAAAATGCACCATTCAAAGCCACATCATCATTTTTCAATCCTTTCTGACTTCATTTGTTATTTTTCATGCATTTACTAATTATTTTGAGCTATAAGACCCTAAAATTGAAAAGCTTTCAAATGAACTCTGAAAAGGTTGAAAGTTGGCATGATATCATCATTTCATCCACATAGCATGTGCAAGAAAGTGGAGAGGGTTACGGCAAAAACTGGATGCACTTCGTGTACAAAACGGACAATCTCTTTCAAAGTATCAGGATTTCTTCCGGAAACTCGTCTGTTACAATGGGATTTCATTTTTTAAACCTTATTTGAACTCCTGACTTTTTTGTGTTCAAAATGCACCATTCAAAGCCACATCATCATTTTTCAATCCTTTCTGACTTCATTTGTGATTTTTCATGCATTTACTAATTATTTTGAGCTATAAGACCCTAAAATTGAAAAGCATTTCAAATGAACCCTGAAAAGGTTGAAAGTTGGCATCATATCATCATTTCATCCACATAGCATGTGCAAGAAAGTGGAGAGGGTTACGACAAAAACTGGATGCACTTCGTGTACAAAACGGACAATCTCTTTCAAAGTATCAGGATTTCATCCGGAAACTCGTCTGTTACAATGGGATTTCATTTTTTAAACCTTATTTGAACTCCTGACTTTTTGTGTGTTCAAAATGCACCATTCAAAGCCACATCATCATTTTTCAATCCTTTCTGACTTCATTTGTTATTTTTCATGCATTTACTAATTATTTTGAGCTATAAGACCCTAAAATTGAAAAGCATTTCAAATGAACCCTGAAAAGGTTGAAAGTTGGCATGATATCATCATTTCATCCACATAGCATGTGCAAGAAAGTTGAGAGGGTTACGGCATAAACCGGATGCACTTCCTGTACAAAACGGACAATCTCTTTCAAAGTATCAGGATTTCATCCGGAAACTCGTCTGTTACAATGGGATTTCATTTTTTTTAAACCTTATTTGAACTCCTGACTTTTTGTGCGTTCAAAATGCACCATTCAAAGCCACATCATCATTTTTCAATCCTTTCTGACTTCATTTGTTATTTTTCATGCATTTACTAATTATTTTGAGCTATAAGACCATAAATTTAAAAACATTTCAAATGAACTCTGAAAAGGTTGAAAGTTGGCATGATATCATCATTTCATCCACATAGCATGTGCAAGAAAGTTGAGAGGGTTACGGCATAAACTGGATGCACTTCCTGTACAAAACGGACAATCTCTTTCAAAGTATCAGGATTTCATCCAGAAACTCGTCTGCTACAAAGGGATTTCATTTTTTAAACCTTATTTGAACTCCTAACTTTTTGTGTGTTCAAAATGCACCATTCAAAGCCACATCATCATTTTTCAATCCTTTCTGACTTCATTTGTGATTTTTCATGCATTTACTAATTATTTTGAGCTATAAGACCCTAAAATTGAAAAGCATTTCAAATGAACCCTGAAAAGGTTGAAAGTTGGCATGATATCATCATTTCATCCACATAGCATGTGCAAGAAAGTTGAGAGGGTTACGGCATAAACTGGATGCACTTCCTGTACAAAACGGACAATCTCTTTCAAAGTATCAGGATTTCATCCGGAAACTCGTGTGTTACAAAGGGATTTCATTTTTTAAACCTTATTTGAACTCCTGACTTTTTGTGTGTTCAAAATGCACCATTCAAAGCCACATCATCATTTTTCAATCCTTTCTGACTTCATTTGTGATTTTTCATGCATTTACTAATTATTTTGAGCTATAAGACCCTAAAATTGAAAAGCATTTCAAATGAACCCTGAAAAGGTTGAAAGTTGGCATCATATCATCATTTCATCCACATAGCATGTGCAAGAAAGTGGAGAGGGTTACGGCAAAAACTGGATGCACTTCGTGTACAAAACGGACAATCTCTTTCAAAGTATCAGGATTTCATCCGGAAACTCGTCTGTTAGAATGGGATTTCATTTTTTAAACCTTATTTGAACTCCTGACTTTTTGTGTGTTCAAAATGCACCATTCAAAGCCACATCATCATTTTTCAATCCTTTCTGACTTCATTTGTTATTTTTCATGCATTTACTAATTATTTTGAGCTATAAGACCCTAAAATTGAAAAGCATTTCAAATGAACCCTGAAAAGGTTGAAAGTTGGCATGATATCATCATTTCATCCACATAGCATGTGCAAGAAAGTTGAGAGGGTTACGGCATAAACTGGATGCACTTCCTGTACAAAACGGACAATCTCTTTCAAAGTATCAGGATTTCATCCGGAAACTCGTGTGTTACAAAGGGATTTCATTTTCTAAACCTTATTTGAACTCCTGACTTTTTGTGTGTTCAAAATGCACCATTCAAAGCCACATCATCATTTTTCAATCCTTTCTGACTTCATTTGTTATTTTTCATGCATTTACTAATTATTTTGAGCTATAAGACCCTAAAATTGAAAAGCATTTCAAATGAACTCTGAAAAGGTTGAAAGTTGGCATGATATCATCATTTCATCCACATAGCATGTGCAAGAAAGTGGAGAGGGTTACGGCAAAAACTGGATGCACTTCGTGTACAAAACGGACAATCTCTTTCAAAGTATCAGGATTTCATCCGGAAACTCGTGTGTTACAAAGGGATTTCATTTTTTAAACCTTATTTGAACTCCTGACTTTTTGTGTGTTCAAAATGAACCATTCAAAGCCACATCATCATTTTTCAATCCTTTCTGACTTCATTTGTTATTTTTCATGCATTTACTAATTATTTTGAGCTATAAGACCCTAAAATTGAAAAGCATTTCAAATGACCTCTGAAAAGGTTGAAAGTTGGCATGATATCATCATTTCATCCACATAGCATGTGCAAGAAAGTGGAGAGGGTTACGGCAAAATCTGGATGCACTTCGTGTACAAAACGGACAATCTCTTTCAAAGTATCAGGATTTCATCCGGAAACTCGTCTGTTACAATGGGATTTCATTTTTTAAACCTTATTTGAACTCCTGACTTTTTGTGTGTTCAAAATGCACCATTCAAAGCCACATCATCATTTTTCAATCCTTTCTGACTTCATTTGTTATTTTTCATGCATTTACTAATTATTTTGAGCTATAAGACCCTAAAATTGAAAAGCATTTCAAATGAACCCTGAAAAGGTTGAAAGTTGGCATGATATCATCATTTCATCCACATAGCATGTGCAAGAAAGTGGAGAGGGTTACGGCAAAAACTGGATGCACTTCGTGTACAAAACGGACAATCTCTTTCAAAGTATCAGGATTTCATCCGGAAACTCGTGTGTTACAAAGGGATTTCATTTTCTAAACCTTATTTGAACTCCTGACTTTTTGTGTGTTCAAAATGCACCATTCAAAGCCACATCATCATTTTTCAATCCTTTCTGACTTCATTTGTTATTTTTCATGCATTTACTAATTATTTTGAGCTATAAGACCCTAAAATTGAAAAGCTTTCAAATGAACTCTGAAAAGGTTGAAAGTTGGCATGATATCATCATTTCATCCACATAGCATGTGCAAGAAAGTGGAGAGGGTTACGGCAAAAACTGGATGCACTTCGTGTACAAAACGGACAATCTCTTTCAAAGTATCAGGATTTCTTCCGGAAACTCGTCTGTTACAATGGGATTTCATTTTTTAAACCTTATTTGAACTCCTGACTTTTTTGTGTTCAAAATGCACCATTCAAAGCCACATCATCATTTTTCAATCCTTTCTGACTTCATTTGTGATTTTTCATGCATTTACTAATTATTTTGAGCTATAAGACCCTAAAATTGAAAAGCATTTCAAATGAACCCTGAAAAGGTTGAAAGTTGGCATCATATCATCATTTCATCCACATAGCATGTGCAAGAAAGTGGAGAGGGTTACGGCAAAAACTGGATGCACTTCGTGTACAAAACGGACAATCTCTTTCAAAGTATCAGGATTTCATCCGGAAACTCGTCTGTTACAATGGGATTTCATTTTTTAAACCTTATTTGAACTCCTGACTTTTTGTGTGTTCAAAATGCACCATTCAAAGCCACATCATCATTTTTCAATCCTTTCTGACTTCATTTGTTATTTTTCATGCATTTACTAATTATTTTGAGCTATAAGACCCTAAAATTGAAAAGCATTTCAAATGAACCCTGAAAAGGTTGAAAGTTGGCATGATATCATCATTTCATCCACATAGCATGTGCAAGAAAGTTGAGAGGGTTACGGCATAAACTGGATGCACTTCCTGTACAAAACGGACAATCTCTTTCAAAGTATCAGGATTTCATCCGGAAACTCGTGTGTTACAAAGGGATTTCATTTTTTAAACCTTATTTGAACTCCTGACTTTTTGTGTGTTCAAAATGCACCATTCAAAGCCACATCATCATTTTTCAATCCTTTCTGACTTCATTTGTTATTTTTCATGCATTTACTAATTATTTTGAGCTATAAGACCCTAAAATTGAAAAGCATTTCAAATGAACCCTGAAAAGGTTGAAAGTTGGCATGATATCATCATTTCATCCACATAGCATGTGCAAGAAAGTGGAGAGGGTTACGGCAAAAACTGGATGCACTTCGTGTACAAAACGGACAATCTCTTTCAAAGTATCAGGATTTCATCCGGAAACTCGTGTGTTACAAAGGGATTTCATTTTTTAAACCTTATTTGAACTCCTGACTTTTTGTGTGTTCAAAATGCACCATTCAAAGCCACATCATCATTTTTCAATCCTTTCTGACTTCATTTGTTATTTTTCATGCATTTACTAATTATTTTGAGCTATAAGACCCTAAAATTGAAAAGCTTTCAAATGAACTCTGAAAAGGTTGAAAGTTGGCATGATATCATCATTTCATCCACATAGCATGTGCAAGAAAGTGGAGAGGGTTACGGCAAAAACTGGATGCACTTCGTGTACAAAACGGACAATCTCTTTCAAAGTATCAGGATTTCATCCGGAAACTCGTCTGTTACAATGGGATTTCATTTTTTAAACCTTATTTGAACTCCTGACTTTTTTGTGTTCAAAATGCACCATTCAAAGCCACATCATCATTTTTCAATCCTTTCTGACTTCATTTGTGATTTTTCATGCATTTACTAATTATTTTGAGCTATAAGACCCTAAAATTGAAAAGCATTTCAAATGAACCCTGAAAAGGTTGAAAGTTGGCATGATATCATCATTTCATCCACATAGCATGTGCAAGAAAGTGGAGAGGGTTACGGCAAAAACTGGATGCACTTCGTGTACAAAACGGACAATCTCTTTCAAAGTATCAGGATTTCATCCGGAAACTCGTCTGTTACAATGGGATTTCATTTTTTAAACCTTATTTGAACTCCTGACTTTTTGTGTGTTCAAAATGCACCATTCAAAGCCACATCATCATTTTTCAATCCTTTCTGACTTCATTTGTTATTTTTCATGCATTTACTAATTATTTTGAGCTATAAGACCCTAAAATTGAAAAGCATTTCAAATGAACCCTGAAAAGGTTGAAAGTTGGCATGATATCATCATTTCATCCACATAGCATGTGCAAGAAAGTTGAGAGGGTTACGGCATAAACTGGATGCACTTCCTGTACAAAACGGACAATCTCTTTCAAAGTATCAGGATTTCATCCGGAAACTCGTGTGTTACAAAGGGATTTCATTTTTTAAACCTTATTTGAACTCCTGACTTTTTGTGTGTTCAAAATGCACCATTCAAAGCCACATCATCATTTTTCAATCCTTTCTGACTTCATTTGTTATTTTTCATGCATTTACTAATTATTTTGAGCTATAAGACCCTAAAATTGAAAAGCATTTCAAATGAACCCTGAAAAGGTTGAAAGTTGGCATGATATCATCATTTCATCCACATAGCATGTGCAAGAAAGTGGAGAGGGTTACGGCAAAAACTGGATGCACTTCGTGTACAAAACGGACAATCTCTTTCAAAGTATCAGGATTTCATCCGGAAACTCGTGTGTTACAAAGGGATTTCATTTTTTAAACCTTATTTGAACTCCTGACTTTTTGTGTGTTCAAAATGCACCATTCAAAGCCACATCATCATTTTTCAATCCTTTCTGACTTCATTTGTTATTTTTCATGCATTTACTAATTATTTTGAGCTATAAGACCCTAAAATTGAAAAGCTTTCAAATGAACTCTGAAAAGGTTGAAAGTTGGCATGATATCATCATTTCATCCACATAGCATGTGCAAGAAAGTGGAGAGGGTTACGGCAAAAACTGGATGCACTTCGTGTACAAAACGGACAATCTCTTTCAAAGTATCAGGATTTCATCCGGAAACTCGTCTGTTACAATGGGATTTCATTTTTTAAACCTTATTTGAACTCCTGACTTTTTTGTGTTCAAAATGCACCATTCAAAGCCACATCATCATTTTTCAATCCTTTCTGACTTCATTTGTGATTTTTCATGCATTTACTAATTATTTTGAGCTATAAGACCCTAAAATTGAAAAGCATTTCAAATGAACCCTGAAAAGGTTGAAAGTTGGCATGATATCATCATTTCATCCACATAGCATGTGCAAGAAAGTGGAGAGGGTTACGGCAAAAACTGGATGCACTTCGTGTACAAAACGGACAATCTCTTTCAAAGTATCAGGATTTCATCCGGAAACTCGTCTGTTACAATGGGATTTCATTTTTTAAACCTTATTTGAACTCCTGACTTTTTGTGTGTTCAAAATGCACCATTCAAAGCCACATCATCATTTTTTAATACTTTCTGACTTCATTTGTTATTTTTCATGCATTTACTAATTATTTTGAGCTATAAGACCCTAAAATTGAAAAGCATTTCAAATGAACCCTGAAAAGGTTGAAAGTTGGCATGATATCATCATTTCATCCACATAGCATGTGCAAGAAAGTTGAGAGGGTTACGGCAAAAACTGGATGCACTTCGTGTACAAAACGGACAATCTCTTTTAAAGTATCAGGATTTCATCCGGAAACTCGTCTGTTACAATGGGATTTCATTTTTAAAACCTTATTTGAACTCCTGACTTTTTGTGTGTTCAAAATGCACCATTCAAAGCCACATCATCATTTTTCAATCCTTTCTGACTTCATTTGTTATTTTTCATGCATTTACTAATTATTTTGAGCTATAAGACCCTAAAATTGAAAAGCTTTCAAATCAACCCTGAAAAGGTTGAAAGTTGGCATGATATCATCATTTCATCCACATAGCATGTGCAAGAAAGTGGAGAGGGTTACGGCAAAAACTGGATGCACTTCGTGTACAAAACGGACAATCTCTTTCAAAGTATCAGGATTTCATCCGGAAACTCGTGTGTTACAAAGGGATTTCATTTTTTAAACCTTATTTGAACTCCTGACTTTTTGTGTGTTCAAAATGCACCATTCAAAGCCACATCATCATTTTTCAATCCTTTCTGACTTCATTTGTTATTTTTCATGCATTTACTAATTATTTTGAGCTATAAGACCCTAAAATTGAAAAGCATTTCAAATGAACTCTGAAAAGGTTGAAAGTTGGCATGATATCATCATTTCATCCACATAGCATGTGCAAGAAAGTGGAGAGGGTTACGGCAAAAACTGGATGCACTTCGTGTACAAAATGGACAATCTCTTTCAAAGTATCAGGATTTCATCCGGAAACTCGTGTGTTACAAAGGGATTTCATTTTTTAAACCTTATTTGAACTCCTGACTTTTTGTGTGTTCAAAATGCACCATTCAAAGCCACATCATCATTTTTCAATCCTTTCTGACTTCATTTGTTATTTTTCATGCATTTACTAATTATTTTGAGCTATAAGACCCTAAAATTGAAAAGCTTTCAAATGAACCCTGAAAAGGTTGAAAGTTGGCATGATATCATCATTTCATCCACATAGCATGTGCAAGAAAGTTGAGAGGGTTACGGCAAAAACTGGATGCACTTCGTGTACAAAACGGACAATCTCTTTCAAAGTATCAGGATTTCATCCGGAAACTCGTGTGTTACAAAGGGATTTCATTTTTTAAACCTTATTTGAACTCCTGACTTTTTGTGTGTTCAAAATGCACCATTCAAAGCCACATCATCATTTTTCAATCCTTTCTGACTTCATTTGTTATTTTTCATGCATTTACTAATTATTTTGAGCTATAAGACCCTAAAATTGAAAAGCATTTCAAATGAACTCTGAAAAGGTTGAAAGTTGGCATGATATCATCATTTCATCCACATAGCATGTGCAAGAAAGTGGAGAGGGTTACGGCAAAAACTGGATGCACTTCGTGTACAAAATGGACAATCTCTTTCAAAGTATCAGGATTTCATCCGGAAACTCGTGTGTTACAAAGGGATTTCATTTTTTAAACCTTATTTGAACTCCTGACTTTTTGTGTGTTCAAAATGCACCATTCAAAGCCACATCATCATTTTTCAACCCTTTCTGACTTCATTTGTTATTTTTCATGCATTTACTAATTATTTTGAGCTATAAGACCCTAAAATTGAAAAGCTTTCAAATGAACCCTGAAAAGGTTGAAAGTTGGCATGATATCATCATTTCATCCACATAGCATGTGCAAGAAAGTTGAGAGGGTTACGGCAAAAACTGGATGCACTTCGTGTACAAAACGGACAATCTCTTTCAAAGTATCAGGATTTCATCCGGAAACTCGTGTGTTACAAAGGGATTTCATTTTTTAAACCTTATTTGAACTCCTGACTTTTTGTGTGTTCAAAATGCACCATTCAAAGCCACATCATCATTTTTCAATCCTTTCTGACTTCATTTGTTATTTTTCATGCATTTACTAATTATATTGAGCTATAAGACCCTAAAATTGAAAAGCATTTCAAATGAACCCTGAAAAGGTTGAAAGTTGGCATGATATCATCATTTCATCCACATAGCATGTGCAAGAAAGTGGAGAGGGTTACGGCAAAAACTGGATGCACTTCGTGTACAAAACGGACAATCTCTTTCAAAGTATCAGGATTTCATCCGGAAACTCGTGTGTTACAAAGGGATTTCATTTTTTAAACCTTATTTGAACTCCTGACTTTTTGTGTGTTCAAAATGCACCATTCAAAGCCACATCATCATTTTTCAATCCTTTCTGACTTCATTTGTTATTTTTCATGCATTTACTAATTATTTTGAGCTATAAGACCCTAAAATTGAAAAGCATTCAAATGAACTCTGAAAAGGTTGAAAGTTGGCATGATATCATCATTTCATCCACATAGCATGTGCAAGAAAGTGGAGAGGGTCACAACAAAAACTGGATGCACTTCGTGTACAAAACGGACAATCTCTTTCAAAGTATCAGGATTTCATCCGGAAACTCGTCTGTTACAATGGGATTTCATTTTTTAAACCTTATTTGAACTCCTGACTTTTTGTGTGTTCAAAATGCACCATTCAAAGCCACATCATCATTTTTCAATCCTTTCTGACTTCATTTGTTATTTTTCATGCATTTACTAATGATTTTGAGCTATAAGACCCTAAAATTGAAAAGCATTTCAAATGAACCCTGAAAAGGTTGAAAGTTGGCATGATATCATCATTTCATCCACATAGCATGTGCAAGAAAGTGGAGAGGGTTACGGCAAAAACTGGATGCACTTCGTGTACAAAACGGACAATCTCTTTCAAAGTATCAGGATTTCATCCGGAAACTCGTGTGTTACAAAGGGATTTCATTTTTTAAACCTTATTTGAACTCCTGACTTTTTGTGTGTTCAAAATGCACCATTCAAAGCCACATCATCATTTTTCAATCCTTTCTGACTTCATTTGTTATTTTTCATGCATTTACTAATTATTTTGAGCTATAAGACCCTAAAATTGAAAAGCATTTCAAATGAACTCTGAAAAGGTTGAAAGTTGGCATGATATCATCATTTCATCCACATAGCATGTGCAAGAAAGTGGAGAGGGTTACGGCAAAAACTGGATGCACTTCGTGTACAAAACGGACAATCTCTTTCAAAGTATCAGGATTTCATCCGGAAACTCGTCTGTTACAATGGGATTTCATTTTTTAAACCTTATTTGAACTCCTGACTTTTTGTGTGTTCAAAATGCACCATTCAAAGCCACATCATCATTTTTCAATCCTTTCTGACTTCATTTGTTATTTTTCATGCATTTACTAATTATTTTGAGCTATAAGACCCTAAAATTGAAAAGCATTTCAAATGAACTCTGAAAAGGTTGAAAGTTGGCATGATATCATCATTTCATCCACATAGCATGTGCAAGAAAGTGGAGAGGGTTACGGCAAAAACTGGATGCACTTCGTGTACAAAACGGACAATCTCTTTCAAAGTATCAGGATTTCATCCGGAAACTCGTCTGCTACAATGGGATTTCATTTTTTAAACCTTATTTGAACTCCTGACTTTTTGTGTGTTCAAAATGCACCATTCAAAGCCACATCATCATTTTTCAATCCTTTCTGACTTCATTTGTTATTTTTCATGCATTTACGAATTATTTTGAGCTATAAGACCCTAAAATTGAAAAGCATTTCAAATGAACCCTGAAAAGGTTGAAAGTTGGCATGATATCATCATTTCATCCACATAGCATGTGCAAGAAAGTGGAGAGGGTTACGGCAAAAACTGGATGCACTTCGTGTACAAAACGGACAATCTCTTTCAAAGTATCAGGATTTCATCCGGAAACTCGTGTGTTACAAAGCAATTTCATTTTTTAAACCTTATTTGAACTCCTGACTTTTTGTGTGTTCAAAATGCACCATTCAAAGCCACATCATCATTTTTCAGTCCTTTCTGACTTCATTTGTTATTTTTCATGCATTTACTAATTATTTTGAGCTATAAGACCCTAAAATTGAAAAGCATTTCAAATGAACTCTGAAAAGGTTGAAAGTTGGCATGATATCATCATTTCATCCACATAGCATGTGCAAGAAAGTTGAGAGGGTTACGGCATAAACTGGATGCACTTCCTGTACAAAACGGACAATCTCTTTCAAAGTATCAGGATTTCATCCGGAAACTCGTGTGTTACAAAGGGATTTCATTTTTTAAACCTTATTTGAACTCCTGACTTTTTGTGTGTTCAAAATGCACCATTCAAAGCCACATCATCATTTTTCAATCCTTTCTGACTTCATTTGTTATTTTTCATGCATTTACTAATTATTTTGAGCTATAAGACCCTAAAATTGAAAAGCATTTCAAATGAACTCTGAAAAGGTTGAAAGTTGGCATGATATCATCATTTCATCCACATAGCATGTGCAAGAAAGTGGAGAGGGTTACGGCAAAAACTGGATGCACTTCGTGTACAAAACGGACAATCTCTTTCAAAGTATCAGGATTTCATCCGGAAACTCGTCTGTTACAAAGGGATTTCATTTTTAAACCTTATTTGAACTCCTGACTTTTTGTGTGTTCAAAATGCACCATTCAAAGCCACATCATCATTTTTCAATCCTTTCTGACTTCATTTGTTATTTTTCATGCATTTACTAATTATTTTGAGCTATAAGACCCTAAAATTGAAAAGCATTTCAAATGAACTCTTAAAAGGTTGAAAGTTGGCATGATATCATCATTTCATCCACATAGCATGTGCAAGAAAGTTGAGAGGGTTACGGCATAAACTGGATGCACTTCGTGTACAAAACGGACAATCTCTTTCAAAGTATCAGGATTTCATCCGGAAACTCGTGTGTTACAAAGGGATTTCAATTTTTAAACCTTATTTGAACTCCTGACTTTTTGTGTGTTCAAAATGCACCATTCAAAGCCACATCATCATTTTTCAATCCTTTCTGACTTCATTTGTTATTTTTCATGCATTTACTAATTATTTTGAGCTATAAGACCCTAAAATTGAAAAGCATTTCAAATGAACTCTGAAAAGGTTGAAAGTTGGCATGATATCATCATTTCATCCACATAGCATGTGCAAGAAAGTGGAGAGGGTTACGGCAAAAACTGGATGCACTTCGTGTACAAAACGGACAATCTCTTTCAAAGTATCAGGATTTCATCCAGAAACTCGTGTGTTACAAAGGGATTTCATTTTTTAAACCTTATTTGAACTCCTGACTTTTTGTGTGTTCAAAATGCACCATTCAAAGCCACATCATCATTTTTCAATCCTTTCTGACTTCATTTGTTATTGTTCATGCATTTGCTAATTATTTTGAGCTATAAGACCCTAAAATTGAAAAGCATTTCAAATGAACTCTCAAAAGGTTGAAAGTTGGCATGATATCATCATTTCATCCACATAGCATGTGCAAGAAAGTGGAGAGGGTTACGGCAAAAACTGGATGCACTTCGTGTACAAAACGGACAATCTCTTTCAAAGTATCAGGATTTCATCCAGAAACTCGTGTGTTACAAAGGGAATTCATTTTTCAAACCTTATTTGAACTCCTGACTTTTTGTGTGTTCAAAATGCACCATTTAAAGCCACATCATCATTTTTCAATCCTTTCTGACTTCATTTGTTATTTTTCATGCATTTACTAATTATTTTGAGCTATAAGACCCTAAAATTGAAAAGCATTTCAAATGAACCCTGAAAAGGTTGAAAGTTGGTATGATATCATCATTTCATCCACATAGCATGTGCAAGAAAGTGGAGAGGGTTACGTCAAAAACTGGATGCACTTCGTGTACAAAACGGACAATCTCTTTCAAAGTATCAGGATTTCATCCGGAAACTCGTCTGTTACAATGGGATTTCATTTTTTAAACCTCATTTGAACTCCTGACTTTTTGTGTGTTCAAAATGCACCATTCAAAGCCACATCATCATTTTTCAATCCTTTCTGACTTCATTTGTTATTTTTCATGCATTTACTAATTATTTTGAGCTATAAGACCCTAAATTGAAAAGCATTTCAAATGAACCCTGAAAAGGTTGAAAGTTGGCATGATATCATCATTTCATCCACATAGCATGTGCAAGAAAGTTGAGAGGGTTACGGCATAAACTGGATGCACTTCCTGTACAAAACGGACAATCTCTTTCAAAGTATCAGGATTTCATCCGGAAACTCGTGTGTTACAAAGGGATTTCATTTTTCAAACCTTATTTGAACTCCTGACTTTTTGTGTGTTCAAAATGCACCATTCAAAGCCACATCATCATTTTTCAATCCTTTCTGACTTCATTTGTTATTTTTCATGCATTTACTAATTATTTTGAGCTATAAGACCCTAAAATTGAAAAGCATTTCAAATGAACTCTGAAAAGGATGAAAGTTGGCATGATATCATCATTTCATCCACATAGCATGTGCAAGAAAGTGGAGAGGGTTACGGCAAAAACTGGATGCACTTCGTGTACAAAACGGACAATCTCTTTCAAAGTATCAGGATTTCATCCGGAAACTCGTCTGTTACAATGGGATTTCATTTTTTTTAAACCTTATTTGAACTCCTGACTTTTTGTGTGTTCAAAATGCACCATTCAAAGCCACATCATCATTTTTCAGTCCTTTCTGACTTCATTTGTTATTTTTCATGCATTTACTAATTATTTTGAGCTATAAGACCCTAAAATTGAAAAGCATTTCAAATGAACCCTGAAAAGGTTGAAAGTTGGCATGATATCATCATTTCATCCACATAGCATGTGCAAGAAAGTTGAGAGGGTTACGGCATAAACTGGATGCACTTCCTGTACAAAACGGACAATCTCTTTCAAAGTATCAGGATTTCATCCGGAAACTCGTGTGTTACAAAGGGATTTCATTTTTTAAACCTTATTTGAACTCCTGACTTTTTGTGTGTTCAAAATGCACCATTCAAAGCCACATCATCATTTTTCAATCCTTTCTGACTTCATTTGTTATTTTTCATGCATTTACTAATTATTTTGAGCTATAAGACCCTAAAATTGAAAAGCTTTCAAATGAACTCTGAAAAGGTTGAAAGTTGGCATGATATCATCATTTCATCCACATAGCATGTGCAAGAAAGTGGAGAGGGTTACGGCAAAAACTGGATGCACTTCGTATACAAAACGGACAATCTCTTTCAAAGTATCAGGATTTCATCCGGAAACTCGTCTGTTACAATGGGATTTCATTTTTTAAACCTTATTAGAACTCCTGACTTTTTGTGTGTTCAAAATGCACCATTCAAAGCCACATCATCATTTTTCAATCCTTTCTGACTTCATTTGTTATTTTTCATGCATTTACTAATTATTTTGAGCTATAAGACCCTAAATTGAAAAGCATTTCAAATGAACCCTGAAAAGGTTGAAAGTTGGCATGATATCATCATTTCATCCACATAGCATGTGCAAGAAAGTTGAGAGGGTTACGGCATAAACTGGATGCACTTCCTGTACAAAACGGACAATCTCTTTCAAAGTATCAGGATTTCATCCGGAAACTCGTGTGTTACAAAGGGATTTCATTTTTTAAACCTTATTTGAACTCCTGACTTTTTGTGTGTTCGAAATGCACCATTGAAAGCCACATCATCATTTTTCAATCCTTTCTGACTTCATTTGTTATTTTTCATGCATTTACTAATTATTTTGAGCTATAAGACCCTAAAATTGAAAAGCATTTCAAATGAACTCTGAAAAGGTTGAAAGTTGGCATGATATCATCATTTCATCCACATAGCATGTGCAAGAAAGTGGAGAGGGTTACGGCAAAAACTGGATGCACTTCGTGTACAAAACGGACAATCTCTTTCAAAGTATCAGGATTTCATCCGGAAACTCGTCTGTTACAATGGGATTTCATTTTTTAAACCTTATTTGAACTCCTGACTTTTTGTGTGTTCAAAATGCACCATTCAAAGCCACATCATCATTTTTCAGTCCTTTCTGACTTCATTTGTTATTTTTCATGCATTTACTAATTATTTTGAGCTATAAGACCCTAAAATTGAAAAGCATTTCAAATGAACCCTGAAAAGGTTGAAAGTTGGCATGATATCATCATTTCATCCACATAGCATGCGCAAGAAAGTTGAGAGGGTTACGGCATAAACTGGATGCACTTCCTGTACAAAACGGACAATCTCTTTCAAAGTATCAGGATTTCATCCGGAAACTCGTGTGTTACAAAGGGATTTCATTTTTTAAACCTTATTTGAACTCCTGACTTTTTGTGTGTTCAAAATGCACCATTCAAAGCCACATCATCATTTTTCAATCCTTTCTGACTTCATTTGTTATTTTTCATGCATTTACTAATTATTTTGAGCTATAAGACCCTAAAATTGAAAAGCATTTCAAATGAACTCTGAAAAGGTTGAAAGTTGGCATGATATCATCATTTCATCCACATAGCATGTGCAAGAAAGTGGAGAGGGTTACGGCAAAAACTGGATGCACTTCGTGTACAAAACGGACAATCTCTTTCAAAGTATCAGGATTTCATCCGGAAACTCGTCTGCTACAATGGGATTTCATTTTTTAAACCTTATTTGAACTCCTGACTTTTTGTGTGTTCAAAATGCACCATTCAAAGCCACATCATCATTTTTCAATCCTTTCTGACTTCATTTGTTATTTTTCATGCATTTACGAATTATTTTGAGCTATAAGACCCTAAAATTGAAAAGCATTTCAAATGAACCCTGAAAAGGTTGAAAGTTGGCATGATATCATCATTTCATCCACATAGAATGTGCAAGAAAGTTGAGTGGGTTATGGCATAAACTGGATGCACTTCCTGTACAAAACGGACAATCTCTTTCAAAGTATCAGGATTTCATCCGGAAACTCGTGTGTTACAAAGCAATTTCATTTTTTAAACCTTATTTGAACTCCTGACTTTTTGTGTGTTCAAAATGCACCATTCAAAGCCACATCATCATTTTTCAGTCCTTTCTGACTTCATTTGTTATTTTTCATGCATTTACTAATTATTTTGAGCTATAAGACCCTAAAATTGAAAAGCATTTCAAATGAACTCTGAAAAGGTTGAAAGTTGGCATGATATCATCATTTCATCCACATAGCATGTGCAAGAAAGTTGAGAGGGTTACGGCATAAACTGGATGCACTTCCTGTACAAAACGGACAATCTCTTTCAAAGTATCAGGATTTCATCCGGAAACTCGTGTGTTACAAAGGGATTTCATTTTTTAAACCTTATTTGAACTCCTGACTTTTTGTGTGTTCAAAATGCACCATTCAAAGCCACATCATCATTTTTTAATCCTTTCCGACTTCATTTGTTATTTTTCATGCATTTACTAATTATTTTGAGCTATAAGACCCTAAAGTTGAAAAGCATTTCAAATGAACTCTGAAAAGGTTGAAAGTTGGCATGATATCATCATTTCATCCACATAGCATGTGCAAGAAAGTGGAGAGGGTTACGGCAAAAACTGGATGCACTTCGTGTACAAAACGCACAATCTCTTTCAAAGTATCAGGATTTCATCCAGAAACTCGTCTGTTACAATGGGATTTCATTTTTTAAACCTTATTTGAACTCCTGACTTTTTGTGTGTTCAAAATGCACCATTCAAAGCCACATCATCATTTTTCAATCCTTTCTGACTTCATTTGTGATTTTTCATGCATTTACTAATTATTTTGAGCTATAAGACCCTAAAATTGAAAAGCATTTCAAATGAACGCTGAAAAGGTTGAGAGTTGGCATGATATCATCATTTCATCCACATAGCATGTGCAAGAAAGTGGAGAGGGTTATGGCAAAAACTGGATGCACTTCGTGTACAAAACGGACAATCTCTTTCAAAGTATCAGGATTTCATCCGGAAACTCGTCTGTTACAATGGGATTTCATTTTTTTAAACCTTATTTGAACGCCTGACTTTTTGTGTGTTCAAAATGCACCATTCAAAGCCACATCATCATTTTTCAATCCTTTCTGACTTCATTTGTTATTTTTCATGCATTTACTAATTATTTTGAGCTATAAGACCCTAAAATTGAAAAGCATTTCAAATGAACCCTGAAAAGGTTGAAAGTTGGCATGATATCATCATTTCATCCACATAGCATGTGCAAGAAAGTTGAGAGGGTTACGGCATAAACTGGATGCACTTCCTGTACAAAACGGACAATCTCTTTCAAAGTATCAGGATTTCATCCGGAAACTCGTGTGTTACAAAGGGATTTCATTTTTTAAACCTTATTTGAACTCCTGGCTTTTTGTGTGTTCAAAATGCACCATTCAAAGCCACATCATCATTTTTTAATCCTTTCCGACTTCATTTGTTATTTTTCATGCATTTACTAATTATTTTGAGCTATAAGACCCTAAAATTGAAAAGCATTTCAAATGAACTCTGAAAAGGTTGAAAGTTGGCATGATATCATCATTTCATCCACATAGCATGTGCAAGAAAGTGGAGAGGGTTACGGCAAAAACTGGATGCACTTCGTGTACAAAACGGACAATCTCTTTCAAAGTATCAGGATTTCATCCGGAAACTCGTCTGTTACAATGGGATTTCATTTTTTTAAACCTTATTTGAACTCCTGACTTTTTGTGTGTTCAAAATGCACCATTCAAAGCCACATCATCATTTTTCAGTCCTTTCTGACTTCATTTGTTATTTTTCATGCATTTACTAATTATTTTGAGCTATAAGACCCTAAAATTGAAAAGCATTTCAAATGAACCCTGAAAAGGTTGAAAGTTGGCATGATATCATCATTTCATCCACATAGCATGTGCAAGAAAGTTGAGAGGGTTACGGCATAAACTGGATGCACTTCCTGTACAAAACGGACAATCTCTTTCAAAGTATCAGGATTTCATCCGGAAACTCGTGTGTTACAAAGGGATTTCATTTTTTAAACCTTATTTGAACTCCTGACTTTTTGTGTGTTCAAAATGCACCATTCAAAGCCACATCATCATTTTTCAATCCTTTCTGACTTCATTTGTTATTTTTCATGCATTTACTAATTATTTTGAGCTATAAGACCCTAAAATTGAAAAGCTTTCAAATGAACTCTGAAAAGGTTGAAAGTTGGCATGATATCATAATTTCATCCACATAGCATGTGCAAGAAAGTGGAGAGGGTTACGGCAAAAACTGGATGCACTTCGTATACAAAACGGACAATCTCTTTCAAAGTATCAGGATTTCATCCGGAAACTCGTCTGTTACAATGGGATTTCATTTTTTAAACCTTATTAGAACTCCTGACTTTTTGTGTGTTCAAAATGCACCATTCAAAGCCACATCATCATTTTTCAATCCTTTCTGACTTCATTTGTTATTTTTCATGCATTTACTAATTATTTTGAGCTATAAGACCCTAAATTGAAAAGCATTTCAAATGAACCCTGAAAAGGTTGAAAGTTGGCATGATATCATCATTTCATCCACATAGCATGTGCAAGAAAGTTGAGAGGGTTACGGCATAAACTGGATGCACTTCCTGTACAAAACGGACAATCTCTTTCAAAGTATCAGGATTTCATCCGGAAACTCGTGTGTTACAAAGGGATTTCATTTTTTAAACCTTATTTGAACTCCTGACTTTTTGTGTGTTCGAAATGCACCATTGAAAGCCACATCATCATTTTTCAATCCTTTCTGACTTCATTTGTTATTTTTCATGCATTTACTAATTATTTTGAGCTATAAGACCCTAAAATTGAAAAGCATTTCAAATGAACTCTGAAAAGGTTGAAAGTTGGCATGATATCATCATTTCATCCACATAGCATGTGCAAGAAAGTGGAGAGGGTTACGGCAAAAACTGGATGCACTTCGTGTACAAAACGGACAATCTCTTTCAAAGTATCAGGATTTCATCCGGAAACTCGTCTGTTACAATGGGATTTCATTTTTTAAACCTTATTTGAACTCCTGACTTTTTGTGTGTTCAAAATGCACCATTCAAAGCCACATCATCATTTTTCAGTCCTTTCTGACTTCATTTGTTATTTTTCATGCATTTACTAATTATTTTGAGCTATAAGACCCTAAAATTGAAAAGCATTTCAAATGAACCCTGAAAAGGTTGAAAGTTGGCATGATATCATCATTTCATCCACATAGCATGCGCAAGAAAGTTGAGAGGGTTACGGCATAAACTGGATGCACTTCCTGTACAAAACGGACAATCTCTTTCAAAGTATCAGGATTTCATCCGGAAACTCGTGTGTTACAAAGGGATTTCATTTTTTAAACCTTATTTGAACTCCTGACTTTTTGTGTGTTCAAAATGCACCATTCAAAGCCACATCATCATTTTTCAATCCTTTCTGACTTCATTTGTTATTTTTCATGCATTTACTAATTATTTTGAGCTATAAGACCCTAAAATTGAAAAGCATTTCAAATGAACTCTGAAAAGGTTGAAAGTTGGCATGATATCATCATTTCATCCACATAGCATGTGCAAGAAAGTGGAGAGGGTTACGGCAAAAACTGGATGCACTTCGTGTACAAAACGGACAATCTCTTTCAAAGTATCAGGATTTCATCCGGAAACTCGTCTGCTACAATGGGATTTCATTTTTTAAACCTTATTTGAACTCCTGACTTTTTGTGTGTTCAAAATGCACCATTCAAAGCCACATCATCATTTTTCAATCCTTTCTGACTTCATTTGTTATTTTTCATGCATTTACGAATTATTTTGAGCTATAAGACCCTAAAATTGAAAAGCATTTCAAATGAACCCTGAAAAGGTTGAAAGTTGGCATGATATCATCATTTCATCCACATAGAATGTGCAAGAAAGTTGAGTGGGTTATGGCATAAACTGGATGCACTTCCTGTACAAAACGGACAATCTCTTTCAAAGTATCAGGATTTCATCCGGAAACTCGTGTGTTACAAAGCAATTTCATTTTTTAAACCTTATTTGAACTCCTGACTTTTTGTGTGTTCAAAATGCACCATTCAAAGCCACATCATCATTTTTCAGTCCTTTCTGACTTCATTTGTTATTTTTCATGCATTTACTAATTATTTTGAGCTATAAGACCCTAAAATTGAAAAGCATTTCAAATGAACTCTGAAAAGGTTGAAAGTTGGCATGATATCATCATTTCATCCACATAGCATGTGCAAGAAAGTTGAGAGGGTTACGGCATAAACTGGATGCACTTCCTGTACAAAACGGACAATCTCTTTCAAAGTATCAGGATTTCATCCGGAAACTCGTGTGTTACAAAGGGATTTCATTTTTTAAACCTTATTTGAACTCCTGACTTTTTGTGTGTTCAAAATGCACCATTCAAAGCCACATCATCATTTTTTAATCCTTTCCGACTTCATTTGTTATTTTTCATGCATTTACTAATTATTTTGAGCTATAAGACCCTAAAGTTGAAAAGCATTTCAAATGAACTCTGAAAAGGTTGAAAGTTGGCATGATATCATCATTTCATCCACATAGCATGTGCAAGAAAGTGGAGAGGGTTACGGCAAAAACTGGATGCACTTCGTGTACAAAACGCACAATCTCTTTCAAAGTATCAGGATTTCATCCAGAAACTCGTCTGTTACAATGGGATTTCATTTTTTAAACCTTATTTGAACTCCTGACTTTTTGTGTGTTCAAAATGCACCATTCAAAGCCACATCATCATTTTTCAATCCTTTCTGACTTCATTTGTGATTTTTCATGCATTTACTAATTATTTTGAGCTATAAGACCCTAAAATTGAAAAGCATTTCAAATGAACGCTGAAAAGGTTGAGAGTTGGCATGATATCATCATTTCATCCACATAGCATGTGCAAGAAAGTGGAGAGGGTTATGGCAAAAACTGGATGCACTTCGTGTACAAAACGGACAATCTCTTTCAAAGTATCAGGATTTCATCCGGAAACTCGTCTGTTACAATGGGATTTCATTTTTTTAAACCTTATTTGAACGCCTGACTTTTTGTGTGTTCAAAATGCACCATTCAAAGCCACATCATCATTTTTCAATCCTTTCTGACTTCATTTGTTATTTTTCATGCATTTACTAATTATTTTGAGCTATAAGACCCTAAAATTGAAAAGCATTTCAAATGAACCCTGAAAAGGTTGAAAGTTGGCATGATATCATCATTTCATCCACATAGCATGTGCAAGAAAGTTGAGAGGGTTACGGCATAAACTGGATGCACTTCCTGTACAAAACGGACAATCTCTTTCAAAGTATCAGGATTTCATCCGGAAACTCGTGTGTTACAAAGGGATTTCATTTTTTAAACCTTATTTGAACTCCTGGCTTTTTGTGTGTTCAAAATGCACCATTCAAAGCCACATCATCATTTTTTAATCCTTTCCGACTTCATTTGTTATTTTTCATGCATTTACTAATTATTTTGAGCTATAAGACCCTAAAATTGAAAAGCATTTCAAATGAACTCTGAAAAGGTTGAAAGTTGGCATGATATCATCATTTCATCCACATAGCATGTGCAAGAAAGTGGAGAGGGTTACGGCAAAAACTGGATGCACTTCGTGTACAAAACGGACAATCTCTTTCAAAGTATCAGGATTTCATCCGGAAACTCGTCTGTTACAATGGGATTTCATTTTTTAAACCTTATTTGAACTCCTGACTTTTTGTGTGTTCAAAATGCACCATTCAAAGCCACATCATCATTTTTCAATCCTTTCTGACTTCATTTGTGATTTTTCATGCATTTACTATTTATTTTGAGCTATAAGACCCTAAAATTGAAAAGCATTTCAAATGAACGCTGAAAAGGTTGAGAGTTGGCATGATATCATCATTTCATCCACATAGCATGTGCAAGAAAGTGGAGAGGGTTATGGCAAAAACTGGATGCACTTCGTGTACAAAACGGACAATCTCTTTCAAAGTATCAGGATTTCATCTGGAAACTCGTCTGTTACAATGGGATTTCATTTTTTTAAACCTTATTTGAACGCCTGACTTTTTGTGTGTTCAAAATGCATCATTCAAAGCCACATCATCATTTTTCAATCCTTTCTGACTTCATTTGTTATTTTTCATGCATTTACTAATTATTTTGAGCTATAAGACCCTAAAATTGAAAAGCATTTCAAATGAACCCTGAAAAGGTTGAAAGTTGGCATGATATCATCATTTCATCCACATAGCATGTGCAAGAAAGTTGAGAGGGTTACGGCATAAACCGGATGCACTTCCTGTACAAAACGGACAATCTCTTTCAAAGTATCAGGATTTCATCCGGAAACTCGTCTGTTACAATGGGATTTCATTTTTTTTAAACCTTATTTGAACTCCTGACTTTTTGTGTGTTCAAAATGCACCATTCAAAGCCACATCATCATTTTTCAATCCTTTCTGACTTCATTTGTTATTTTTCATGCATTTACTAATTATTTTGAGCTATAAGACCCTAAAATTGAAAAGCATTTCAAATGAACCCTGAAAAGGTTGAAAGTTGGCATGATATCATCATTTCATCCACATAGCATGTGCAAGAAAGTGGAGAGGGTTACGGCAAAAACTGGATGCACTTCGTGTACAAAACGGACAATCTCTTTCAAAGTATCAGGATTTCATCCGGAAACTCGTGTGTTACAAAGGGATTTCATTTTTAAACCTTATATGAACTCCTAACTTTTTGTGTGTTCAAAATGCACCATTCAAAGCCACATCATCATTTTTCAGTCCTTTCTGACTTCATTTGTTATTTTTCATGCATTTACTAATTATTTTGAGCTATAAGACCCTAAAATTGAAAAGCTTTCAAATGAACTCTGAAAAGGTTGAAAGTTGGCATGATATCATCATTTCATCCACATAGCATGTGCAAGAAAGTGGAGAGGGTTACGGCAAAAACTGGATGCACTTCGTGTACAAAACGGACAATGTCTTTCAAAGTATCAGGATTTCATCCGGAAACTCGTCTGTTACAATGGGATTTCATTTTTTAAACCTTATTTGAACTCCTGACTTTTTTGTGTTCAAAATGCACCATTCAAAGCCACATCATCATTTTTCAATCCTTTCTGACATCATTTGTGATTTTTCATGCATTTACTAATTATTTTGAGCTATAAGACCCTAAAATTGAAAAGCATTTCAAATGAACCCTGAAAAGGTTGAAAGTTGGCGTGATATCATCATTTCATCCACATAGCATGTGCAAGAAAGTGGAGAGGGTTACGGCAAAAACTGGATGCACTTCGTGTACAAAACGGACAATCTCTTTCAAAGTATCAGGATTTCATCCGGAAACTCGTCTGTTACAATGGGATTTCATTTTTTAAACCTTATTTGAACTCCTGACTTTTTGTGTGTTCAAAATGCACCATTCAAAGCCACATCATCATTTTTCAATCCTTTCTGACTTCATTTGTTATTTTTCATGCATTTACTAATTATTTTGAGCTATAAGACCCTAAAATTGAAAAGCATTTCAAATGAACCCTGAAAAGGTTGAAAGTTGGCATGATATCATCATTTCATCCACATAGCATGTGCAAGAAAGTTGAGAGGGTTACGGCATAAACCGGATGCACTTCCTGTACAAAACGGACAATCTCTTTCAAAGTATCAGGATTTCATCCGGAAACTCGTGTGTTACAAAGGGATTTCATTTTTTAAACCTTATTTGAACTCCTGACTTTTTGTGTGTTCAAAATGCACCATTCAAAGCCACATCATCGTTTTTCAATCCTTTCTGACTTCATTTGTTATTTTTCATGCATTTACTAATTATTTTGAGCTATAAGACCCTAAAATTGAAAAGCTTTCAAATGAACTCTGAAAAGGTTGAAAGTTGGCATGATATCATAATTTCATCCACATAGCATGTGCAAGAAAGTGGAGAGGGTTACGGCAAAAACTGGATGCACTTCGTGTACAAAACGGACAATCTCTTTCAAAGTATCAGGATTTCATCCGGAAACTCGTCTGTTACAAAGCGATTTCCTTTTTAAACCTTATTTGAACTCCTGACTTTTTGTGTGTTCAAAATGCACCATTCAAAGCCACATCATCATTTTTCAATCCTTTCTGACTTCATTTGTTATTTTTCATGCATTTGCTAATTATTTTGAGCTATAAGACCCTAAAATTGAAAAGCATTTCAAATGAACCCTGAAAAGGTTGAAAGTTGGCATGATATCATCATTTCATCCACATAGCATGTGCAAGAAAGTTGAGAGCGTTACGGCAAAAACTGGATGCACTTCGTGTACAAAACGGACAATCTCTTTCAAAGTATCAGGATTTCATCCGGAAACTCGTGTGTTACAAAGGGATTTCATTTTTTAAACCTTATTTGAACTCCTAACTTTTTTTGTGTTCAAAATGCACCATTCAAAGCCACATCATCATTTTTCAATCCTTTCTGACTTCATTTGTTATTTTTCATGCATTTACTAATTATTTTGAGCTATAAGACCATAAATTTAAACACATTTCAAATGAACTCTGAAAAGGTTGAAAGTTGGCATGATATCATCATTTCATCCACATAGCATGTGCAAGAAAGTTGATAGGGTTACGGCATAAACTGGATGCACTTCCTGTACAAAACGGACAATCTCTTTCAAAGTATCAGGATTTCATCCGGAAACTCGTGTGTTACAAAGGGATTTCATTTTTTAAACCTTATTTGAACTCCTGACTTTTTGTGTGTTCAAAATGCACCATTCAAAGCCACATCATCATTTTTCAATCCTTTCTGACTTCATTTGTTATTTTTCATGCATTTACTAATTATTTTGAGCTATAAGACCCTAAAATTGAAAAGCATTTCAAATGAACCCTGAAAAGGTTGAAAGTTGGCATGAGATCATCATTTCATCCACATAGCATGTGCAAGAAAGTGGAGAGGGTTACGGCAAAAACTGGATGCACTTCGTGTACAAAACGGACAATCTCTTTCAAAGTATCAGGATTTCATCCGGAAACTCGTCTGTTACAATGGGATTTCATTTTTTAAACCTTATTTGAACTCCTGACTTTTTGTGTGTTCAAAATGCACCATTCAAAGCCACATCATCATTTTTCAATCCTTTCTGACTTCATTTGTGATTTTTCATGCATTTACTAATTATTTTGAGCTATAAGACCCTAAAATTGAAAAGCATTTCAAATGAACTCTGAAAAGGTTGAGAGTTGGCATGATATCATCATTTCATCCACATAGCATGTGCAAGAAAGTGGAGAGGGTTACGGCAAAAACTGGATGCACTTCGTGTACAAAACGGACAATCTCTTTCAAAGTATCAGGATTTCATCCGGAAACTCGTCTGTTACAATGGGATTTCATATTTTTAAACCTTATTTGAACTCCTGACTTTTTGTGTGTTCAAAATGCACCATTCAAAGCCACATCATCATTTTTCAATCCTTTCTGACTTCATTTGTTATTTTTCATGCATTTACTAATTATTTTGAGCTATAAGACCCTAAAATTGAAAAGCATTTCAAATGAACCCTGAAAAGGTTGAAAGTTGGCATGATATCATCATTTCATCCACATAGCATGTGCAAGAAAGTTGAGAGGGTTACGGCATAAACCGGATGCACTTCCTGTACAAAACGGACAATCTCTTTCAAAGTATCAGGATTTCATCCGGAAACTCGTGTGTTACAAAGGGATTTCATTTTTTAAACCTTATTTGAACTCCTGACTTTTTGTGTGTTCAAAATGCACCATTCAAAGCCACATCATCATTTTTCAATCCTTTCTGACTTCATTTGTTATTTTTCATGCATTTACTAATTATTTTGAGCTATAAGACCCTAAAATTGAAAAGCATTTCAAATGAACCCTGAAAGGTTGAAAGTTGGCATGATATCATCATTTCATCCACATAGCATGTGCAAGAAAGTTGAGAGGGTTACGGCAAAAACTGGATGCACTTCGTGTACAAAACGGACAATCTCTTTCAAAGTATCAGGATTTCATCCGGAAACTCGTCTGTTACAATGGGATTTCATTTTTTAAACCTTATTTGAACTCCTGACTTTTTTGTGTTCAAAATGCACCATTCAAAGCCACATCATCATTTTTCAATCCTTTCTGACTTCATTTGTGATTTTTCATGCATTTACTAATTATTTTGAGCTATAAGACCCTAAAATTGAAAAGCATTTCAAATGAACCCTGAAAAGGTTGAAAGTTGGCATGATATCATCATTTCATCCACATAGCATGTGCAAGAAAGTGGAGAGGGTTACGGCAAAAACTGGATGCACTTCGTGTACAAAACGGACAATCTCTTTCAAAGTATCAGGATTTCATCCGGAAACTCGTCTATTACAATGGGATTTCATTTTTTAAACCTTATTTGAACTCCTGACTTTTTGTGTGTTCAAAATGCACCATTCAAAGCCACATCATCATTTTTCAATCCTTTCTGACTTCATTTGTTATTTTTCATGCATTTACTAATTATTTTGAGCTATAAGACCCTAAAATTGAAAAGCATTTCAAATGAACCCTAAAAAGGTTGAAAGTTGGCATGATATCATCATTTCATCCACATAGCATGTGCAAGAAAGTTGAGAGGGTTACGGCATAAACCGGATGCACTTCCTGTACAAAACGGACAATCTCTTTCAAAGTATCAGGATTTCTTCCGGAAACTCGTGTGTTACAAAGGGATTTCATTTTTTAAACCTTATTTGAACTCCTGACTTTTTGTGTGTTCAAAATGCACCATTCAAAGCCACATCATCATTTTTCAATCCTTTCTGACTTCATTTGTTATTTTTCATGCATTTACTAATTATTTTGAGCTATAAGACCCTAAAATTGAAAAGCTTTCAAATGAACTCTGAAAAGGTTGAAAGTTGGCATGATATCATAATTTCATCCACATAGCATGTGCAAGAAAGTGGAGAGGGTTACGGCAAAAACTGGATGCACTTCTTGTACAAAACGGACAATCTCTTTCAAAGTATCAGGATTTCATCCGGAAACTCGTCTATTACAAAGCGATTTCATTTTTAAACCTTATTTGAACTCCTGACTTTTTGTGTGTTCAAAATGCACCATTCAAAGCCACATCATCATTTTTCAATCCTTTCTGACTTCATTTGTTATTTTTCATGCATTTGCTAATTATTTTGAGCTATAAGACCCTAAAATTGAAAAGCATTTCAAATGAACCCTGAAAAGGTTGAAAGTTGGCATGATATCATCATTTCATCCACATAGCATGTGCAAGAAAGTTGAGAGGGTTACGGCAAAAACTGGATGCACTTCGTGTACAAAACGGACAATCTCTTTCAAAGTATCAGGATTTCATCCGGAAACTCGTGTGTAACAAAGGGATTTCATTTTTTAAACCTAATTTGAACTCCTAACTTTTTGTGTGTTCAAAATGCACCATTCAAAGCCACATCATCATTTTTCAATCCTTTCTGACTTCATTTGTTATTTTTCATGCATTTACTAATTATTTTGAGCTATAAGACCATAAATTTAAACACATTTCAAATGAACTCTGAAAAGGTTGAAAGTTGGCATGATATCATCATTTCATCCACATAGCATGTGCAAGAAAGTTGATAGGGTTACGGCATAAACTGGATGCACTTCCTGTACAAAACGGACAATCTCTTTCAAAGTATCAGGATTTCATCCGGAAACTCGTGTGTTACAAAGGGATTTCATTTTTTAAACCTTATTTGAACTCCTGACTTTTTGTGTGTTCAAAATGCACCATTCAAAGCCACATCATCATTTTTCAATCCTTTCTGACTTCATTTGTTATTTTTCATGCATTTACTAATTATTTTGAGCTATAAGACCCTAAAATTGAAAAGCATTTCAAATGAACCCTGAAAAGGTTGAAAGTTGGCATGAGATCATCATTTCATCCACATAGCATGTGCAAGAAAGTGGAGAGGGTTACGGCAAAAACTGGATGCACTTCGTGTACAAAACGGACAATCTCTTTCAAAGTATCAGGATTTCATCCGGAAACTCGTCTGTTACAATGGGATTTCATTTTTTAAACCTTATTTGAACTCCTGACTTTTTGTGTGTTCAAAATGCACCATTCAAAGCCACATCATCATTTTTCAATCCTTTCTGACTTCATTTGTGATTTTTCATGCATTTACTAATTATTTTGAGCTATAAGACCCTAAAATTGAAAAGCATTTCAAATGAACTCTGAAAAGGTTGAGAGTTGGCATGATATCATCATTTCATCCACATAGCATGTGCAAGAAAGTGGAGAGGGTTACGGCAAAAACTGGATGCACTTCGTGTACAAAACGGACAATCTCTTTCAAAGTATCAGGATTTCATCCGGAAACTCGTCTGTTACAATGGGATTTCATATTTTTAAACCTTATTTGAACTCCTGACTTTTTGTGTGTTCAAAATGCACCATTCAAAGCCACATCATCATTTTTCAATCCTTTCTGACTTCATTTGTTATTTTTCATGCATTTACTAATTATTTTGAGCTATAAGACCCTAAAATTGAAAAGCATTTCAAATGAACCCTGAAAAGGTTGAAAGTTGGCATGATATCATCATTTCATCCACATAGCATGTGCAAGAAAGTTGAGAGGGTTACGGCATAAACCGGATGCACTTCCTGTACAAAACGGACAATCTCTTTCAAAGTATCAGGATTTCATCCGGAAACTCGTGTGTTACAAAGGGATTTCATTTTTTAAACCTTATTTGAACTCCTGACTTTTTGTGTGTTCAAAATGCACCATTCAAAGCCACATCATCATTTTTCAATCCTTTCTGACTTCATTTGTTATTTTTCATGCATTTACTAATTATTTTGAGCTATAAGACCCTAAAATTGAAAAGCATTTCAAATGAACCCTGAAAGGTTGAAAGTTGGCATGATATCATCATTTCATCCACATAGCATGTGCAAGAAAGTTGAGAGGGTTACGGCAAAAACTGGATGCACTTCGTGTACAAAACGGACAATCTCTTTCAAAGTATCAGGATTTCATCCGGAAACTCGTCTGTTACAATGGGATTTCATTTTTTAAACCTTATTTGAACTCCTGACTTTTTTGTGTTCAAAATGCACCATTCAAAGCCACATCATCATTTTTCAATCCTTTCTGACTTCATTTGTGATTTTTCATGCATTTACTAATTATTTTGAGCTATAAGACCCTAAAATTGAAAAGCATTTCAAATGAACCCTGAAAAGGTTGAAAGTTGGCATGATATCATCATTTCATCCACATAGCATGTGCAAGAAAGTGGAGAGGGTTACGGCAAAAACTGGATGCACTTCGTGTACAAAACGGACAATCTCTTTCAAAGTATCAGGATTTCATCCGGAAACTCGTCTATTACAATGGGATTTCATTTTTTAAACCTTATTTGAACTCCTGACTTTTTGTGTGTTCAAAATGCACCATTCAAAGCCACATCATCATTTTTCAATCCTTTCTGACTTCATTTGTTATTTTTCATGCATTTACTAATTA
This sequence comes from Aegilops tauschii subsp. strangulata, assembly GCF_002575655.3. NCBI lineage: Eukaryota > Viridiplantae > Streptophyta > Magnoliopsida > Poales > Poaceae > Aegilops > Aegilops tauschii. The sequence goes on from NW_027332534.1 coordinate 108,476, forward strand.
TTTTGAGCTATAAGACCCTAAAATTGAAAAGCATTTCAAATGAACCCTAAAAAGGTTGAAAGTTGGCATGATATCATCATTTCATCCACATAGCATGTGCAAGAAAGTTGAGAGGGTTACGGCATAAACCGGATGCACTTCCTGTACAAAACGGACAATCTCTTTCAAAGTATCAGGATTTCTTCCGGAAACTCGTGTGTTACAAAGGGATTTCATTTTTTAAACCTTATTTGAACTCCTGACTTTTTGTGTGTTCAAAATGCACCATTCAAAGCCACATCATCATTTTTCAATCCTTTCTGACTTCATTTGTTATTTTTCATGCATTTACTAATTATTTTGAGCTATAAGACCCTAAAATTGAAAAGCTTTCAAATGAACTCTGAAAAGGTTGAAAGTTGGCATGATATCATAATTTCATCCACATAGCATGTGCAAGAAAGTGGAGAGGGTTACGGCAAAAACTGGATGCACTTCTTGTACAAAACGGACAATCTCTTTCAAAGTATCAGGATTTCATCCGGAAACTCGTCTATTACAAAGCGATTTCATTTTTAAACCTTATTTGAACTCCTGACTTTTTGTGTGTTCAAAATGCACCATTCAAAGCCACATCATCATTTTTCAATCCTTTCTGACTTCATTTGTTATTTTTCATGCATTTGCTAATTATTTTGAGCTATAAGACCCTAAAATTGAAAAGCATTTCAAATGAACCCTGAAAAGGTTGAAAGTTGGCATGATATCATCATTTCATCCACATAGCATGTGCAAGAAAGTTGAGAGGGTTACGGCAAAAACTGGATGCACTTCGTGTACAAAACGGACAATCTCTTTCAAAGTATCAGGATTTCATCCGGAAACTCGTGTGTAACAAAGGGATTTCATTTTTTAAACCTAATTTGAACTCCTAACTTTTTGTGTGTTCAAAATGCACCATTCAAAGCCACATCATCATTTTTCAATCCTTTCTGACTTCATTTGTTATTTTTCATGCATTTACTAATTATTTTGAGCTATAAGACCATAAATTTAAAAACATTTCAAATGAACTCTGAAAAGGTTGAAAGTTGGCATGATATCATCATTTCATCCACATAGCATGTGCAAGAAAGTTGATAGGGTTACGGCATAAACTGGATGCACTTCCTGTACAAAACGGACAATCTCTTTCAAAGTATCAGGATTTCATCCGGAAACTCGTGTGTTACAAAGGGATTTCATTTTTTAAACCTTATTTGAACTCCTGACTTTTTCTGTGTTCAAAATGCACCATTCAAAGCCACATCATCATTTTTCAATCCTTTCTGACTTCATTTGTTATTTTTCATGCATTTACTAATTATTTTGAGCTATAAGACCCTAAAATTGAAAAGCATTTCAAATGAACCCTGAAAAGGTTGAAAGTTGGCATGAGATCATCATTTCATCCACATAGCATGTGCAAGAAAGTGGAGAGGGTTACGGCAAAAACTGGATGCACTTCGTGTACAAAACGGACAATCTCTTTCAAAGTATCAGGATTTCATCCGGAAACTCGTCTGTTACAATGGGATTTCATTTTTTAAACCTTATTTGAACTCCTGACTTTTTGTGTGTTCAAAATGCACCATTCAAAGCCACATCATCATTTTTCAATCCTTTCTGACTTCATTTGTGATTTTTCATGCATTTACTAATTATTTTGAGCTATAAGACCCTAAAATTGAAAAGCATTTCAAATGAACTCTGAAAAGGTTGAGAGTTGGCATGATATCATCATTTCATCCACATAGCATGTGCAAGAAAGTGGAGAGGGTTACGGCAAAAACTGGATGCACTTCGTGTACAAAACGGACAATCTCTTTCAAAGTATCAGGATTTCATCCGGAAACTCGTCTGTTACAATGGGATTTCATATTTTTAAACCTTATTTGAACTCCTGACTTTTTGT